>NC_142344.1:12191071-12499285 GCF_054954075.1 Amborella trichopoda | reverse complement strand
TTGGCAAGCGCAATTTGTTCCTTCTTCATGTAAACGGGTACTCATTTATTTCCTACATCTTCCGTAATAAAAAACTATTATAACTAAAACAATGGTGTGGTTTGCATAGAGCCGAGGCTTTGAACAATCAAAGTGGAGCCCACCTTTAAATAGTGTCAAGAAATGTGGTTTTAACATTGAAAATCTTTGTGATAGTATTAAATTATATTTTCATCTCTAATTATAAAACATAAATCTTCAAAAATAGTGTTGATGAAGCAGATCTATGAAAACTTGAAAATCTTAAAAATTGACGGTCCAAAATGTATTACAAGATGCACTATTGCCAAAACTGGAAATCCAATTTTTTATCATGTATATGCATCTTGATTTCGAGATGATTGATTTGAGGATATTTGAGTATCAAAACAACGTCTTCTAGTGAAATTTTTAAGGTACGCTCTTATTTGATTGTTTAGAGCCTCAACTCTATATAAACGTTTTCTTTAAGAAAAATGTTTATATAAGGTTGCAACCTTAAAATGTAGTAAAGAAAACGTTTATATAAGGTTGCAACCTTAAAATGTAGAATTACATATGCACTTAAAAAATCCATCGAAAAATATTGTTTTAGTGTTGAAAAGCCCTCTAATTGATCACCTCGACATCAAGATTAATAAATATGAAAAAAAAAAAAGATTTTAAGTTCCAAAAATAGTGCATCATGCAACACGTTATCTAGATCGTCAATTTTCAAGCTTTTCAAATGTTTTTAGATTTGCTTGATTTTAACCCATTTATGGAGTTTAAAATTTTATAATTAGATATAAAAATAGATTTTCAAATAATCCTAAAAAATTTTTACACCAAAATTATATGTTAGCATAAAATTTGGAGGTGCGCCTTAATTGGATTGTTTAAAGTTGCAACCTTATAGAAACCACACCCTATAATTAATAATAAGCAACTTTATCTCCTATTTATTAGATATATTAGATATCCATGAATGTTTTTAAGTCATTCAATTTCCTACATCTAAACATAATATCTATTAAGATATATATATATATATATATATAGACAATTATTAAAAAACTTATCATAGCTCACAATTAGTTTTAATTCCATTAATTTGAATTCCAATAATTAATTCTACAGTATTATTGATTACTTAAGAAAGTTATAACAAAGTATACTTAATAACAACTGCAATTATTTAAATAAATTTCATAAGTTTAATACTAAATACTAAAGTTATTGTTACCAGTATAATTTTTCATTATAACTATAGTATTATTAGTCATTGAAAATTAAAATTAATTTAAAATTATGTTTTTATTAATAGAATTCTTGAAGTCAAAATCAATATAATATTCACAATATTAGAAATATAATTATGATATTGTAATAAAAATCATTGGAGTCATAATTAAATATTTTTGATATGTTACATTTCCATGTACTCTCTCATTTATCAATTTATAATTATCTATATAGAAAATTACCTATATATCCATCTTTTTACAAAATTATGTAAATCTTATATCATTATATCCATACCCATTTTCTATCTATTATTACAGTAATACCTCATAAATTTTTTAAATAACCAAATGGCCATTTTGAAGATTTTCAAAATTTATTTTAAAATTTTCAGATGTTCAACATTACAAAAATTACATTTTAGAATGCGGAATGGTGGCAGGACTGCTAGAAAATTGCTTCCATACATCTCGATGTCAAGATGATCAATTAGAGAGTTTTCCAACATCAAAACAACCCCTTTCGATGGAATTTTGAGGTACACCTTAATTCTACAATTTAAGTTGGTGTCGACCTTATATAAACTTTTTGTGAAGGAATTGCCTTGAAATATCGAGGAACAGTGATTTAGGGAATAATGATTTTCTATTTATTAACAATAATATCAAGTAAAGTGGAACACTACATTCCAAGTTTGCTTCCTAACACTAAATTACCAAAAGAAAAATAAGATGACCAGGTACTATGGAAGTGCTATGACCATAGTACCCACTATTCACATCATTTCTTCAAGTTTTGTGCTTATTTAATTTATATGAGGAATTTTTCTATGTATTGCAATCATTTCATGAGAGAGTACCATTCTGTTGATACTAAAAATTAAATTATATTATAGCTTTATATATTTGTGACATCTTTTGCTAAGTTTTAGTATTTTTTCCGAGTTACATAAGTTATTTTTCGAGTTTTTACCATTTCTCCCCTGTTTTTTCACATATTTAATATTTAAAATTCTCTTTTTCTTGTCACCAAAGTATTTGGCAGGATATAGTTATGTGAAAATGGTGGATACACAGTCAACCAATATCCTTCAGATCATGCTCTTTATCCTTTTCATCTAACTCTTAATCGGATGGTATTTTGCAGCTTAGCTCCACCATATAAATACGCCATAGCTCACCTAGACGTTTCCTTTCAATCAATTAGCCTAATTCCTATTAATATTAATAGGCCATTTCTCATTGTTCCAACTCTTTAATTCAATCTTAATACCAAGATATAAACTACCACACCATGTGATGCAAAGGCATCATCTCTTTTATTATTTATAAGCCTGTTGGCAAGGTCTGGAATTTCTAACTATAAAATTCCACAGAATTTATTTCCTTATTTGAAACACAAGGCCATAAAAAGGTCTGATCCTTCTAACTAGTAAAGGGCCTTTGGTTGTAGCAATCAAGGTTGTCACCATAGGGAACACCCATGAGGTCGCAATAGCGCTTGTAGAATCCAATTCTATCAATCACCCTTGCATCACTTCCATGGCCACATTCCAAGCCACCATTGATGATATTGGTGATGACACCATAGCCCGGGACCCTACCAGCTGAGCGGTCTGCTGCTGATGGTGTCCATCGGCCGGTGATGACATCGTGTGCTGAGGGCTTCGGAGGCTGCGGTGTCATCCAAAACCAAAAGGCAGTCTTGAATGAGATGACCGCATCGGTGGCCACGGCGTCTGGGTTGCTGATGCCGTCGAAGCCTATGGCTTTCCCAGCCTGACCATAGTTATAGTTCCTGCACCAACAATACCACTCATAAATGAATGTATCCGCATGACCAGAATGAAATGAAAGGCAAATAACCAAGTAAACTAGTGAGGGACTTGATAGTGTAACTTGCGTGCAGAAAAGGAACTGCAATCACTGTCCCTTCTCAAAAGAGACACAGTAGATACCACTAGATGATCTCCATCTTTCATCATATAAGATAGCTGGTATGTAGGCCTTTGGCAAATAACATATTTTTTTCTTTATTTATTGATTGGGTAATTGAGTGGGGAATATATGCCCCCCATTTGAAAGCCCATTTTCTAAATAGATTAGGAGTTAGCTTCTTGAATGTATCAGTAGGGGGTGTACGTGAGATTTGAAACCACAACCATTATTCACAAACTCGGTCGATTAAACTTAGCATTGGCCGTTTCTGATTTGATGATCCAGCCGGGTATATTAAAAAATTCAAAAATATATATAAAATCCCAAAAAATAAAGGATTTATTTGTATTATGTTTGTGAATGTTTTTATCAGTTCGGCAAAGATTGGAAAGTGTTTTTCCCATGAATACATATTTTTACATTTCTTCCATCGTTTTGAAAATTTTCAAAAAATACCCCTATGCACAGATCAATTTCTTTAAGAAAAAAGTTTATAGAGGCTCTAAACAATCGAATTAGAACATACCTAAAAAATTTCACTAAAAGAGGTTATTTTGATAGCCAAATATCCTAAAATTGATCATCTCAACATCAAGATGCATGGATATGAAAAAAAAAAAAAAAAAATGTATGTCAAGTTTTGTAAATAGTACATATTGTAATACATTTTTGTACCGTCAATTTTCAAGATTTTCAAGTTTTCATGGATTGGTTCGATCTACACAATTTTTAACCTTTAAATTTTATAATTAAAGATAAAAATATATTTTAAGGCTAGCACAAAGATTTCAAGTATTGAAACTACATTTCTCAATACTAATTAAACGTGCGCTCTACTTTGATTGTTTAGAGCCTTGGCTCTATAGAAACCGCACCTTGTTTTTAAACCCTTTTTTTCCACTAATTTTCAAGTTAATTTGGATGTTTTTTGTTTAATCATGTTTTAAATATATTTTTCTTATTTTTTATATTTTTTGTATTGATTTTTTAACATTTTTCTGACTGGCCTGAGCTTGTCCAGTTTTACAGGCCGATTTATCAGTTAATCGAAGCTGGCCAGTTTGATTTTTCGAACACTAACCAGAGCAGAGTGACAAGGTACTGGGGTGCTACCACCATCTATCCTCCAAAACTCATTCCTTTAATAGAAAATTGCATTTGGGCCGAGTTTCCATGAAAATATGGTCATTTTTTTCTCTCATTTCTCAACCAAGTGATTTGCAGTTGGATTCAAAACGTTGGTACGCGAGTCCTCCAGCATAACCTTAAAACAATTTGTTGAATCACAAAGTAAACTCGAAGGAATCGAGATTCCAAATTTTAGGGTTTTATATTGAAATTGAAAATCCTATATTGCTTTTTTTTGTTTTGGGTGCAGTTGGCATATGGATGCGTCCGTAGCTGTAGAGGTAAGGTGCACCATCAAATTTTATCATGGTATACAATTTTGATGTAAAATGTCCTTAGGATTATTTCAAAATCCATTTTTATATCTAATTATAAAATTTTAAATTTCAAAAATGGTTAAAATCAAGTAGATATATAAACATATGAAAATCTTAAAAATGGACGGTGTAGATAATATGTCGTAAAATACACTATTTTTGAGACTTAAAATCTTTTTATTTTCCATGGTTATACATCTCAATGTCGAGATGATCAATCATTAAAACCACCTTTTCCAATGAATTTTTGAGGTGCATCCGTAATTCTACATTACAAGATTGCATCCTTATATAAACTTTTTCCTTTTATTTTTGGGTATAGTTTAATGGTAGGAATTGAATTTTTAAAACATAGTGGGCCAATCACAAATAACTAACCACTCAAGCCCAAGCACAATTTTTAAATACTTTTAGATTTCTCTCTCATGTTTTCACAAAATTCATTTAAATTTGTCGTAAAATGTTCCTAACGCATTTATCTACAAAAGCCCTAACCAAGTTCTTTAAAGTCGAAACCAAAAACTTTCAAATATTTGATTTTTGGACCACTTTTTATACCATTTTCAAAGTTTGAGGGTCAGCCAAGTCAACTCGACAATTCAGTCGGTTTGACTTGGACGTGTTGATAGACCTACCATCCAAGCGTTTATAGACAATTCGGGCATCCCAAAAAGCGATTCGGATCGGTCAATCGGCTATCCAGATCGAGAATCAGGCAGAATCGCTCGGATTAAGCCTTAAAAAAATTCAAAAAAATTATTAAAATTCATTATAAATGTTGTTTTTTAAGAATTCAATAAGAAATGGGGGTGCTACAACTTTCATTGTTTTCATCAATTTATGAATATTGAGATGTTCTTTCCTTGTATGAACTTACGTTGACCATTAAATTTACATAACACAAAATAAATCATAGAATTATCATGGATTAAATATATAATCATATATGGACTACAATAAAGAGTTCACTAAATCGATGAAAAATTGGCCACTAAAATCTTGAATTGACGAAAAACCCTAATCCGCTAAAAAAACCAAAATTATTACAACCTAACTAACTATAATATTATATACCAACAATATTTTATAATTATTTTTTTATATAAATAATAACAAATCCAAAATATTTTATAATATCATCTAATTTAAAATGTATTATTGACAACTGTAAGAAAAATAGTACACAACATGATTTGCAATACAAAAATTAATAAATAAAATAAAAGATTTGGTTATCAATGTAGAAATTATTAGAATACGTGCCAATTTTTTTTAATTTTTTCGGTTTCTAAAATAAATTTGTGGAAGAGATTGTTAATAGAAAGAGAGAGATTACAAATAGCCTCATTGTATGAATCCTATCTTAAAATTAATATTACTAAATTTATGTTATAGACCATCATGTTATAAAAATAAAAAATATAATTAGACTATTTATTCTTAGGTTGTATTAAGAAACACCTTTTATTTTTTTTACAAGAAATACTTATTGTGTTATCTTTTATTTTTTTTTAACAAGAAAAATATGATACTTGTTATCTTTTTCTTTTTTTTTTGACAAAAGAAGAAGATGTTGTACGGCATTTTTTTTTGCTTGTTGTATTACTTTTTATTTTTTTTATCTTATGAAGTAGTACTAATTTTTTAATTAATCCTAATTAACTAATTAATTAATTAGTACTCATATAATGAAATAATACCATGACATAATAGCTTAATAGAGTTTTTATGTTTTTTTTGTTAGTAAATTTAAATTTTTTTGGTGAAAGATAGGGTGATGGGCACCTAATTATTGTTTTTAATAATTTTTTCCTTTTTTTATCATCAAATTTCATTACCACAATCGGACATACAACTTTCTTATTCATGACGGGCGTATACCGTCGTGCGTATACCGTCGTGCGGCGTACACCATCTCCCTGCAATTTATCCCAAGCTAATAATATTTGCCAGCGTTTTTTCAACTCATAGATATATCCCACATCGAAGCGATGTAAGAAAAATGAATACTATAAAAAAATCCAACGATCTAGTTATGTTGAATGTTGCTTGGCCATGTGAAGCGTGCGTATTGCACGTTGAGACTTTTTAAGCACGTTGAGACTTTTTAAGCTGACAATCTTGTGGGGGGTGTAAATTGAGACTTCTTTTAAGCTGGCAATCATGTGGGGGGAGTAAGTTGAGACTTTTTAGCTGGCAATCACGTTGGGGGGTAGTAAGGAGAAAAAATTTGTCAATCACATTTGGCAATCACAAGGTGGAGTGCCAATTGGTATAAAAAATTGATAATCACATGGGGGGAATAAGGTGGAGTGTGCTAGTTGGCATAAAAATTTGGAGTGTGCTAGTTGGCATAAAAATTTGTCAATCACATTTCAAAAAAACCAGGGCGGGTGTATAAAAAGAAAATCAGATTGAAAAATAAAAAAATAGGAACCACCTGGTTTTACTGATACTACATTTTTTGAAACACAGATTTAAACGCTAAGGAGGGCCTCGTCATCCATGACGATGGTAATGGAGAGGCAATTCCACCATCAAAATTACTTTGGCAGATCAGATTGTCACTCAATCACCGTTCAACCCGCCATATATGACAGAAATGACAAGGGAGTTAACATGACACCATATGAGAATATACTTTTTGAATTTACAAGATGCCTTGGTCGACCTAGAAAATATGAGACATTTATATTTCTTAAATGAAAATATGTGACATTTATATGTATGAAGGAAGAAGTTTATATATGGTTGCAACGTTAAAAATGTAGAATTACAAATACACCTGAAAAATCAGACAGAAAAAAGTTGTTTTAATGTTGAAAATCTCTCAAATTGATCATCTCGACATCCAGATGTACGAATATAAAATAAATAAATAAATAAATTAAATTTAAAAAATAAGGCATATTGCAATATATTATCTTGACCGTCTATTTTCAAGATTTTCATATGCATATAGCTCTACTTGATTTTAACCATTTTTAAAGTTTAAAACTTTGTAATTAAATATGAAAATAGATTTCCAAATAATTCAAAAAAAGTTTGCACCAAAATAAAATTTGTAGGTACGTCTTAATTGGATCGCTTAAAGTTGCAACCTTATAAAAACCACATCTGGCTTCCGAACGACCTTTTCAAACAGTAAAAACTTTACATTGACCCGTGGATCAATGCCGTACTATTATTTGACACCTACTTTCCAAATCATATTTTCATCGAAAGAACTTTCAAATCATATTATCAAAATCTGTTCATTTAAAATATGAGAAAATCTATTTATGTAAAAGATCAAAGAAAGGGGAAGCTAAATTTATGGTAAGAGGTAGGTATTATAGTCGTGAGCTGTAAAATTGTTTGATGAAGTTGAGAGAAAGATTTACCAAGAGATTTGTATGGGTCCTCGGCCGTAATATTTTTTGCCGCCAGCGCAAGGCCACTGAGCACTAGGTTGACAGTAATCACTTCCTCCTTGCTCATTCACAAAGCAATAGCCCCATGCGTAAGGTCCATCAGGTGCTGTTGCCCATCCACCTACACATCCAAAATTACTTTTATTTACCCTAAAATTGAAGAACAAACAACACAGACGGTGAAGGAAATGCAACAAAAATATGGCTAAAGAGACATAGGTGGAGAAGAGATTTGAATACCAGTGGTCTCCTTCGAGGTCTGAGCAAGAAAAGCTGCGATCTCTCTCTTTTGGGTCGCCGTATCACCGGTAGTTCCGAATGCAGGAAATGACTTGGCAGCAGTGATGAATGCACTGTAAGTGTAAAAGCCATTTCCTTTGCACGCAGCATCATTCCTATGCTTAAGCATTTGATCAAACAGAGATTGTGAGATAAGAGAAGCAACACCACCACCCCCACCGCCACCTCCACCTCCACCTCCACCTCCACCGCCACCGCCACCGCCACCGCCACCGCCACCACCAGTGCACTGGCTCTGGCAACCTTCACCACAGTAGTCATTAGTGCTTCCACAAAATCCCCACTTACTACAACAAAGACCTCCTGCGCACACGGCTCCTCCCCTATCTCTGCCGCATTGCTGGCCTAAGACGCCGAGCCCATGCTCGCCTGCGATTAAGAAAACAATCAGGAGAGATAGAGAAGCAAGAGATGAAGCCATTTTTTTGTTCTCTGTTTTCTTAATAACTTTGTTCTTTCAAAGCAAGGATGGAGGTCTTAAATAGAGATCAGACCCCTCAGACGCGGCATGTGGAAGATTTTTAATGACAGAAGAGGGCGGCGGCTGGTCGATCTTTATTAGTCATGGAGAAGAAAAAAAAGGTCCTTAGGCCCCGTTTGATTTGACAGTAGGATAAAAGCCCGTTTGTCTCTATTGTAAGACCCCAGATGGGACTATTTTGTAATATTGTTTAGGTGCTGTTTGTTTGTTCAACAAAAACTGTTGGAATAATTGGTTCCATTACGTAAAACCTTATATGGGACTATTTCGCCGTTTGTTCCTTTTGAGTATCTTTTCGGATCCCGCTTGTTTGAAAAATGCGGCCCCTAATTGTATTTAACATCTATTGTCAAACAGAAAAAAAAAAAGTGTTTTTAACCACACCAAAGAAGACTTTGTTTACGGCTATTCATACTTCGTCAATCCCAAGGCTCAAAAATATCAGCATATATGTTTACAACGGTCTTTGAGAAGTCGGCTTTGTAGGGCTTTGCCGAGCGTTTCCAACTCGGGATATTAAAAAAAATTTTAAAAAATCATAAGAAAATATTAAAAAATAAAAAATTTATTTGAGATATTTTTTTTATGTTTTGTATGATTTTGGCCATAAATTTTACATTTTTTCACCTTTCTTAGATTATTTTCAAAAGGAAAAAGTTTGTATGAGGTTGCAACCTTATACTGTTGAGGAAAGGTGCGTCTCAAAAATCCTAAAGTGAAGTGTGTTCCCACATAGGAGAACCCTCCAACTGATCATTTCGACCTTGAGAAGTATGGACATGAAAAAAAAAAGACTTACAAGTTCAAAAAATAGTACATCTTGTAAAAAATCATCTGAACGATATGTTTTCAATATTTTTAAGTATTTATTGATCTGTTCGATCTGTACTATTTTTTAAAATTTAACATTTCTAATTAAAGATAAAAAGAGATTTGAAGTCATCATAAGATTTTCAACACCGAAACGACATATCTAAGTAAATAACGAAACGACATGTCTAAGTAAATTTTATATAGGTGCACTCGACTTCTACAGTATAAAGATGCAATCTTATGCAAACCTCAGCCTTTTCAACCTCATTTTGATGTATGTTGCTTAATCTTGCTTTAAACGTGAATTTTTTGTTTTGTTTAGATTTTTTTTGTATTTTGTATAAATTTGTAATTTTTTTTGTCGCTACAGTACTCGGCACGACTCGGGCGCAGCAGTCTTTTTTAACACTGGTTTATAGTGGTGGGACGCACAACTGAAATAATATAGTAGATGCCAATATATCAGGAATAAAACTCGAATAAAAAATGTCCTTTAGAAAAATTTAATTTTTTATTGAAATTTATAAGGGATATATATGTTTTTTTTTTTTTTTTTGACATATTAGAAAATATATATGCAAAGGCCATTTCCTTTTAAAATAAAAGATAGAGTAATGATCTTATAGGACCCTCATCTACCCATGTATATAGGACCTCAAAGGATCACCATTAAAGTTGGCACAAATATCTAGAAAAGTTATCACATGGGTGTGGAATTTGACTTTTTTACATACCTATGCCAAATTTAATGGTGATCTTTTGAGGGGTCCTACACACATGGGTGGGGGAGAGTCCTATAGGATCATTTCTCTAAAAGATATATAACGGAGCTTGTATCACCTATTTTTTCACCAGATTTCAATTTTACCCACCCATGTAATAGTTGTTTTAAACACAATCGATAAAATCTTGATCAGTTTGACCAGGACCAAGACCAGACCCGGTTTAGAAATTAAAAGTAAAACTAAAAGGGAAATGTTTCTATACTTCCCCTACAACATAGAAGTTCTGTCTTTCTCCTACCATCCAACCATCCAATTTTGATCAAGAGAGCCACTCACCGTTTGATCTTAGATCCGACGTCTCAAAGTATTTTATTTTTATTTTTTTTATACAAATTATATGAATATAAAATTTGATACGTGCCATCTTCTCATTGGGGTGCACCTATAAAAAAATATTAAAAATAATTTTTCGATAAAATATAATGACCAAAATACCCCTTTAATCTTTCAAAGGTATTTTGGTCATGTTATTTTATTGTAAATATATTTTTTATATTTTTCGCTAGTGCGAGCTTATTAGAGGAATGGACTTTCAAAATTTGGTGTCAAAATATTTTATAAAAAAAATTAAAAATAAAATAGTGTTGAGAGGTGACATTGTGATTGAGACAATCTTAGCCCCTTATTCAGAATGGACAATTTGTATAAGGGGGAGGATAGAACTTATATGATGTAAGCTTATCCTAAACTAAAAAAATCTCATTTTAACATATTTAATACATATATTTTTTATATATTATATACCGGGAATCATGCACCGTCACCCGTAATTGACATGTTAGGTGTACAAAACATGAATCCAGATCCGGACCCAGAACATGACCCGATTGCCACCATTAGCTCTACCGTCTGTCTACCACATAGATGTCCAAAGGCGAACATAACGTCTAGAATTATTTGAACGATTAAAAACAAAAAAACAGGTGGCTACATTCAAGATTTTCTCCGTCTTCATTAACCACAATCAATCTAAAATGAGCCGCACCACATGGCGTGATAGTAAGAGAAAAGGAAGAAAAAGTCAAGTCAGTCAAGATTTGCACGAACCGTCTCCATTCTTATCCGGGCATTCCATCATGGATGGATCTATCTCGGGTCTAAGAAAAGGAAGAAAACAAAGTTTGGTAAGTCAAGTCAGTCAAGATCAGCAGACGCTGACGTAAAATTGTGGAAATTAGACCCACATCAGCACGAACCGTCTCCATTCTTATCCGGGCATTTCATCATGGATGGATCTCTCTCGGGTCTAACTCTTCACCTGGGCGCGTTTGCGATCGGTCTCTGAGGAATCTCATACCGTGTGGCCATTAATTTCTTTGTAGGGCCACCGGTCCATCCACCAAATTTCGTCGCCTCTAAATTGTGATCAGTAGATAAGGCTTATCTGTACCTTTTAAGATAGGATACTGACCCGGATTCGAAAAGAAATTAGGGGACGTGCACCCAACCGAACCTGAAGTTATCGGACCCGAACTTGACTGTACCTAATTGGACCTGACCCAAAATAAAAAATATATATTTAAATATTATCCTAAATACATGGGTGCGGTTTGTATGGAGCCGAGGCTCCAAACAATCAACGCAAAGTGCACCTTCAAATAGGCTAAATGTAGTTTTAATAATGGAAATCTTTATGGTAGCCTTAAAATATATTTTCATTTTTCATTATAAAATTTAAAGCTTAAAAAATAGTATAGATCGAGTAGATATATAAAAATTTGAAAGTCTTTAAAATTGACAGTCCAAAAATATGTTACAATATGCACTATTTCCAAACTTGAAATTTATTTTTCTTCATGTCCTATATCTTGATATCGAGATGATCAATTTGAGGATATTTCGGCAACAAAACAACCTCTTCTAGTGAAATTTTTGAGGTGGGCTATAATTTGATTTTTTAGAGCCTTGGCTCTATATAAACTTTAGGTATTTAGGAAAAAGTTTATATAGAGCCAAGGCTCTAAACTTTAGGTATTTAGGAAAAAGTTTATATAGAGCCAAGGCTCTAAACAATCATATTAGAGCTCAGCTCAAAAGTTTCACTAGAAGCGGTTGTTTTCATCCTCAATATCCTCAAATTAATTATCTCAACATCAAGATGCATGGACATGAGAAAAAAATAGATTTCAAGTTTTGAAAATAGTACATCTTGTAAAATATTTTTTGACTGCCAATTTTCAAGTTTTTATAGATTTGCTCGATCTACACTATTTTTGAAGCTTTAAATTTTATAATAAAAGTTAATAATATATTTTAAGGCTATCACAAAGATTTTCAGTATTGAAACCACCTTTCTCGACACTATTTAGGTGGGCTCTAATTTGATAGTTTAGAGCCTCAGCTCTATACAAACCGCACCCCACTTTTTATATTATAACCAAAATATATAGTTATATTTATTTAAATATTATTAAAATATTATATGTAAAATTTTATTTAAAGAATAGCACTATTTGGGTCAGGTCCACATGAATCTGAACCCATACTTGAATAATATTGAAGTCCAATATTTGGATCCGACCCGACCTGTCGGGTCCATGTTTTGGACCCAAACCCAGGGTCAGTCCGGCTATAGCCTCAAGGGGTGGATACGGGTTCATTGCCACCCATGGAAATGAACCTCATTTTTCTTATCTTTCAGTGCATTTTAACAAAGATCGTCTCTCTCCCTCGCAATTACTTAAAGCGATGCACAACGAAATTGTCCAATGATTAGTCCTGTGTTGGGCTCATTCAGTTAGAGCCATTTTGCACGAATGCGAATGCGTCCAGTAAAACTAGGAAATATGGAAAACAAAATTATGCAGTAGTTGGTGTGTATGTGTATAAGTGGGACAGCTATGTAATAAAGCAAATAAATAATAAATCTTATTGACATCAAGAATTTTATGTGGTTCACCGCTACGTCCACAGGAGAAATAGAAGAATCCACTATTAATTCAAATGTTATAATAATCTTTCAAAAAACAACTTTTTTTGAGATCACCGATTTCATCTAAAGACTTCTCTCTCTAAGAATTCCCTCTCTGATATCAGAGATTTCTTTTCTTTCTAAAGGTTTTCTTTCTCTAAAAGAAAATATTCTCTATTTTTCTTCTGTTTTTTTTTTTTTCTCTTCTCACTCTTTTCTCTCAGCAAAAAAAAAATTGTTTAAGAAGATGATCACCGGCTCTCATTTATCTTCTTCTTCTATCTAAGAAGAAGGATAATTCTCTTTCTCTCTCTTATTCTCTCTTCTGAAAAGAATAACTCTCTCTCTTCAAAAAAGGATAAACTTCGCTCTATTCTTTTTCTCCTCTGCAAAAGAAGGCTTCATATTTGTCTGATACACCAAAACTCCTCTGTAAAAGAAGGCTTCATATTTGTCTGATACACCAAAAATCCTCTGCAAAAGAAGGCTTCACGAATCTCTGATACACCAAGAAGAGTCCGTGCAAAAGAAGGCTTAAGGCTCCATGTATCTCTGATATACCAAGAAGAGTCCGTGCAAAAGAAGGCTTCATGTATCTCTGATACACCAAGAAGAGTCCGCCCAAATATTGACTTAAGAGAGGTGTATGCCCAAAATGACCCAAGAGATATGGTACTAAAAGCCATCAACTGAGACTCTTTTCTATATTTTCGAACTCCCATTCATCAAAAAAACAATTTCATTTGTGTCCCTCCCTCATAGGATGGGACGCCCAACATCCAGCTGATACCACAAAATTGTTCTGGCATCATATACTATGAGAATTTGATCTTTTCTATGAGGAGGTCATAATTACTCGTGTGAATTTGGATATTTCGGGGAATGTTATGAAGGTCCAAAAAATTTGAACTTTGATTCTAGCCATCTACATCCACCCTTCTTAAAATGAGAAATGTTTTTATACTTTCTCTACGGTATGAAAGTTTTATACTTCCCCATCCAACCGTCCAATTTAAATCAAATAAGCCATTGACTGTTTCATCTAGATCTGATATCTCAGAGTATTTTATTTTTAGTTTTCATTCTACAATTATATGAATATGAAATTTGACACGTGCCATCATCTCAATAGGGTGCACCTAAATTTTGTTTTTTTTAATAAAATATAACAACCAAAATACCCCTGAAAGTTTAACGGTTGTTTTGGTCATTTTATTTTAGAGCAAATATTTTTATTTTTATTTTTTTTTGCACGATCTTAAGAGAGCGGTGGACACTTAAAATTTAGTGTCAAATTCTTTTATAGAAAACATAAGATAAAATAGTGGAGAGGCATGACATTGTAAACGGATCCATCTCATCCTTTGATTCAAATCTGACCGTCAGATGAGGGGGAAGTATATAACTACTATACATTAGGGGAAGTAAAAAATGCTTGCCCTTTTAAAATCTGATGGATAAGACTAATCGTGACCTCCTTATACCAAAAGCATGGTTAGCAATTCGGCGAATAATAAAATATTGACAAGCCAAACCATTGGTAATAAATTGGATTTTTTTTTCAAAAAGTCAGAGAAAAATTCAGGTAAAAAATATAGATCCCCAAAAAATAAGAAGTTATAGAATCATGAATATTTTAGATTTGGTTAAAAAAACAGTAGTGGAAAAATCAAATATATAAAAATGACACAATGCATGATTATGATTTGCAGCTATTGTATAAATATATTAATGCCATTAAACAATAATTTTATTGCCCTACTAGTGTTATTAGAGTAATACTTGACAATGCTTTGTTGAAACTCCAATAAATGCAGCAACAATGCTTACTCTATTGTCACAACATAAAATATATCGTAGGTTTATTGGGAACATAAAATGAAACAACAACATCAATGCTAAATGCAAGAATTAGCAAATAACTATGAACCAAGGTATACGATTATTTTTCAAAGAAAAAAAACCAAAGAATGCCTTCAATTTAGGATTGCAGCTAATTAAAAGAAATGCAAATATCCAAATATATAAAATAGTAGTCCAAGCAAGATTCTATGTTGTATACACCAATGAAATAAATATTTAAAAGTAAAATATGAAATTAATCAAACATCTCTATGCATAAAAAAGCAACAAAATGCTCAAGCAGATTCGAATCTCTCATTGAATTCCTAGCTACCTAATCCTTTAGTATCGTTGAATCTCTCTATTGATTTTTATAAGGACACTTTGGGTTTAAAGAAAAACAATATGTTTCATTGGATTACTCTTCTTCTAATTCTACTTAGTATTTTCAGGTATACAATTTTTTTTATTTACATTTTTTGGTGAACATATTGCATTTATATTTTCGGATACTTTTTTTCTAGGGTAACTCATTAATGAAATTTTTAGTTAAATTGAGATTCGTAATTTACTCCTGATGTTTAAATCAAAATTCAAAAATATTAAGTTATTGTTGAAATATAAATAATAGGGAAGAAGTTTTTTTGAAAACTGGCAGATCATAAACACCCACCCCTGCGATAACACTTTTGGAGAAAATTACAAACCTTAACAAATATAGTAATTATTATATTTGTACTATATGGTATAGTGTAATATATAAATTATTTAATTATATACAATATTATTATATTATATTTATATAATATAATATATTAAAAAATATTATATATAATATGATAATATATTATTATATTTTAATAATATTATATAATATTAAGATATTATAACATAATAATATAATATTATATTACTATAATATAATGTAATATACATGTACAAGATAAATGGTCTCTTTGTAGACAATCCCATATTATAAATATTGTAATCAGTTATGTTAGGGTGCTCACACTATAGAACATTTTATAATTGTACTCCCCAAATTTTGGACACTTGTATATCTTTGTTTTGACATTTAATAATTATTTTGTAAGATTACTTTTGATCATTATGAAGGGTGTGACATTATCCACATTGGGTGTAGCATCTACCACATGAACCATTAAATGCCACTAGTGTTTTTATATAGGTGATGTCACATGCCATGTGGATGATGCCACACCCCCTCCTAATGACCAAAAAATACCATTGCTAAACACATGCTCCAACTACAAAACAAAGGTAAATAGTATCCAAAATCTGTCGAGTATAATTTTAAAATGCTGTATAGTGTGACCACCCTAACATAAACCATAATATATATACTAACTTTCCCAATGATGAACAGGTGAAATAACATCACTACAAATTTATCAAACAGGTCCCCAATTTTCAGGCTACTAATTTTCATCTGCTTCTTAGAATCTAAGAACGTAGGCTACTAATTTTCATCTGCTTCTTAGAATCTAAGAACGTTAGCAACAGGGGGAATCTCAGAGAAACTCCAAAAAATGTTGTCAAAATGCACCCTTGATACCCACCGTTGCCTTCATTTCGGTAAGTTATGCGCTTATTTTAATAATATAAGGAATTTTTCTTTTATTGCTATCATTTCATGAGATGGTGCCATTCTATAGATACTGAAAATTAAAAGATACTGTAGCCTTATTTGTTTATAACATCTTTTGCTAAGTTTTAGTATTTCCTCCGAGTTACATGGGTTATTTCTCGAGTTTTTACCATTTCTCCCTTTTTTTTCACATATTTAATATTTAAAATTATGTTTTTCTTCTCACCATTGTATTTTCCGAGTTACAAGAGTTATTTCTCGAGTTTTTACCATTTCTCCCGTGCTTTTTCACATATTTCATATTTAAAATTATGTTTTTCTTCTCATCAATGTATTTGCCAGGATATAGTTATGTGAAGATGGTGGATGTACATCAACCAATGTCCTTGAGATCATGCTCTTTATCCTTTCAATCAAATAGCCCAGTTTCAATTAATGTTAATAGTATTGGGTGAATGTGGTCATTAAAGGCCTTATGAGTGCTTGTAAAATGAAATGATATAATGGAACATGAACTTAGTGGAAGTGTTGTCCCTCGTGGATTATATTATGCAAAAGATGTTTTTTGATATCGAACTGTGCTTGACGTTTGGGAAAAACCTGTGTTACCTGGGCATAGAAAATTAACCAACAAGGGTTTTAATAGGTTATCCCTTGATGAGGTCAGAGTATGCCCGAATAAGTAAGCCGAAGGACTGCGTGACCCTTGTGTGTGATGGTGGCCTTCAGAGACGAGGGCCAAAGCCTCATCTATGTACTATCATACATCATGCATAATGATAGGCCATTTTGGAAATGCGAACCACCTTTTAGGGTGAAGCTTATACATGTGCGAGAGATACCCATATACGTCATAGGAGCTGTGGTCGCGTCAGGTCTTGTGACCTTGATACGTCTCTAGGGGAGAACCTGAAATCCATAGACTGGGATTGCGACCCTTTAGCTCATTGGCCAGATTGGGGTGACCTACTAATGAGCCCATGCATTAACTGTGGGTCATGGAAAACACTGGATCGGTTGATAAAGCAGGTGTGGACTGTAATCCATAGTTGAAGGTAAAGTGCCCTAGATTATTTATTTCAAGATAATATGGATCCTTATCACATCTAATGAATTTAATTGTATATATTTTATGATAATATGATTTTAGAATTATTTTTTTAATTTTTTTAGATTTCTAGATATTTTATTTATAAAATTTGGATTCATAAAAAAAGATATTGATTTTTAATATTTTAAATATTCAAATTAATTTTAAAATCATTTATTGATTTTTAAATATTTAAAAGTAGCATTAGGGCTTTGTGCACATGGGCTTACCATGCCCTAAATTGGTGAGAACAACAAAGCCACCACATCGGTAGCCAATTTTTGGGGCTTTTGATTCCCATAGGGTGGCACACCTCACTTTTAGGAGGTTTCCTATCTTTTATGAGATCAGTGGTTAAAGTAGATTTAAGTGAATCTTTTAAAAGGGGCATATGTATTTTTTAATAAAACACAACATTATGATTAATATTATTTTATTTGATTTATATTGATGGGATAATGGTCAAAGGAAAAAGGGGATAAAGGTTCTATTACATTTCATAATGTTGATAGCCTATCTATATAATAGATGGCTCAAATCTCTCATCCCACAAGTCACTCAAGATCAATGGTTCATATTCATTCTCACAAAAAAGAAACAAGTCTAAGGAAAACCCTAAGAAACGCTAATATTGCTTAAAGCCTATTAAAAGAGATTGTTTGTACTCAAAATCTCTACACCTTATCTTTCTATCTCTCTCATAAGAAAATTTTTTATCTCCCTCATGAAAGCCTAAAAGGGATACGCCCCACTCTCTCATCTTTGATTTCTCTCTCTCCCACATTATAAAAAGATGACAAGGGTTTAGGCTATGGGGTTATTCTCTCTTCATCTCTCAGCTATGGATTTATGGATAAGGGTTTTAGGATATAGTAAAAAAAAAAGAATTAGTCTCTTTCAAACTAGGTCCCTAAGGGAATTCATCTAGCGTTTGAGTTTGTGATCAAAGGGGTTCATGTTCTATTGGTGTGACTTGGCCTAAGCTTGCTTTCCCTGTTGAGATTTAAGGTTGATCATTGATCGGTGGCGACTCGGTGTGGAGTGTAACAAGCCCGGTTGAGGTAATCTTTGACACTCCCTTTTAATTTCTTGTTATATTTAATTATATTGGTTTTATATTCAGAAGTATAAGAATTGTGTATATTTTCTTTCTTTAAAGAAAATTGATTTAATGCTATCAAGGTTTTTAAGATCTTAGATTTGTTAGTTTAATTTTCTTTAAAGCAAAAGTTATTGTAACAAGCCTAATTGTAAGTGATTTTTGCCAAAAGAAAAAGAAAAGAAAAGGGGTGAAAAAAAGAAAAATAAAAAATATATATTTCCCATCAAGATCACGAAAAATAAAAAATACATATTTCTCAGCAAGATCACATTAGTCTATCTTTCAAATAGGCCATTTCTCACTATTCTAAATAATTAATTAAATCCTAATCCCAAGATGGAAACTATCGCATAATATGATGCTAAGGCATCATCTGTTTTATTATGAAAGGTGTGGTACTTCTTAACTGTAAAGTTCCTCTGAGAGTTTATGTCCTTATTTGAAACACAAGACCACAAACAGGTATGATCTTTCTTCTAACCATTATAGGGCCTTTGGTTATAGCAATCAAGGTTGTCACCATAGGGCACACCCATGAGGTCACAATAGCGCTTATAGAATCCAATTCTATCAGCCACCCTGTCATCGCTTCCATGGCCACATTCCAAGCCACCATTGATGATATTGGTGATGACACCGTACCCAGGGACCCTACCAGCCGAGCGGTCCGCAGCTGAAGGTGTCCATAAACCGGTGATGATGTCATGCGCCGAGGGCTTCGGAGACTGTGGCGTCATCCAAAACCAAAAGGCAGTCTTGAATGAGGTGACAGCGTCAGTGGCCACGGCGTCTGGGTTGTTGATACCATTGAAGCCTATTGCTCTCCCAGCCTGACCATAGTTATAGTTCCTGCACCAAAACGTAGAGACAATACCTCATAAGTAAATGTATGGTATGCCCGGATTAAAAAGAGAGGCAAATAATCAAATAAATTAGTGATGGTGTAGACAGTGTCTGGTATGAAGTAAACCTACTACAATCACTGTCTCTCCTCAACAAACGACAGTGTGGGTACCACTAGATCTGCCAGCAATTCATCTCCATCATTCATCATGTAAGATGGCGGGTATGTAGGCCTTTGCGAATAACACAATTTTAAGAAGACAGGCCCTACCATTTTTTTACAGTAACTTAATGCAAGTTATTAGTGGGATTGAAAAACATAACATGACAACTAAATACAGGCTGCTAACTCGACCACCTAGCCCATTTCCCCGAACAACAACTAAATACAGGCTGCTAACTCGACCACCTAGCCCATTTCCCCGAACAACAACTAAATACAGGCTGCTAACTCGACCACCTAGCCCATTTCCCCGAACAACACAGTTAGACTCACGGAAAGTCCGTTTCCAATGGATAATAGCCATCATAAATGGTAATACTTATTGTCTATGTTATCATTTGATTGGGGAAGCATCTTCTATCAACCATAACCCCAGGAAATATATTCCTAGTAAACACGGGCCTAGTAGGGTACGGGTCTCGCTCGGCTCCTTTATCACTTGAAAAATAGGTAAAAAGTGGTCTTTTCAGCATTCTTTACTTTATTTCCGCCAATAATCTCTCTATAATCCCCATTTTGATCCATTTGGATACAAATTGATGCATTTTATCCTCCAAAGCTCATTCTTTTAATAGAAAATTGCATTTGGGCCCATTTTTCATGCTAATATGTCATTTTTTTCTCTCATTTCTCCACCAAATCATTTGCAATTGGATTCAAATGTTAGTATGAGATCCCTCTAACATAAACCTATAACAATTTGTCGGATCATAAAGTAAACTAGAAGAAATCGTGATTCCAAAGTTTTGGGGTCTTAAATTTGAAATTAAAAATCGTAGAATTGTTTTTTTTGGGGTAGTTCAGTGATAGGAATTGAACTTTTAGAACACAGTGTTCCAATCACCAACAACTAACCACTCAACCCCAAGCACAATTTCAAAAAAAAACTCCAGATTTCTCTCTCCTGTTTTCACCGAATTCATTTAAATTTGTCATTTTCGAACGCATTTATCTACAATCGCCCGAACCAAGTTCTTTAAAATCAAAACAAAATACTTTCAAAGATTGATTTTTGGACCACTTTTTATACCATTTTTCCCACTTTCAAAGTTTGAGGGTTAGTCCAGCCGACTTGACAATTTAGTCGGTTTGACTCGCACCTGTTGATCGATCCACCAGCCTAGCGTTTCAGAATATACTTTCTGATTTTACCAGACGCGTTGCTAGACCAAGAAAATTGGAGATACTAATATTTCTTCAATGAAAATATGTTGCAAAAAGTTTATATAAGGTTGAAACCTTATACTGTTGGAGTAAGGTGCACCTTAAAAAAACCTACAATGGAGAGTATTCTGGTAGGAGAACCCTCTAATTGAACATCTCGACCTTGAGATGAATGAACATGGAGGAAAAAAAGACTTCTAAGTTCAAAAAATGGTGCATGTAATAATTTATCTGGACCGTTTATTTTCAAATTTTGTAAGTGTTTTTTACTTTGCTAGATCTGTACCATTTTGAAAATTTTAAATTTTATAACTGACGATAAAAAGAGATTTTGATGGCTGGAGGCAACCTTATACAAACCTCACCCTTTCTTGAATGACTTTTTAGAGAAAACTTTGCTCTGACCCAAGGTCAAAGCCGTACATATTGATCCAGAAGTACCACGTGAGGTTTATTAGTTGACAACTACTTTCCAAATCATATATTCACTCAAAAAACATTCAAATCATATTATCGCTCCCTATCACTGTTAGAAAAACCGAGCGATATAATTGCTAACCGCCTAGTTAAATCAGAATCGGTTAGTGGCCGGTTTCGATATTGGGCGGTTTTGGCTATCGACTGGTATTTAAAACAATCAAAGAAAATGTATATAAATTCCCAGAAATAAGAAACTTGGTTTGTAATACACTTTTTAATATTATTTATGGTAGAGATTAAAAATTGTTTTGGTCATTAATACTCACTTTTATATTTTTTCATCTTTTTCAGAAAATTTTAAAAATACCCTAACACACATAGATTCGTTAAAATCCATTCTTTTCTTTAATTTTCAAGTTCATTTGAATGTGCTTTATTTTAATCATTCTTTTTATACTTTTCATATTTTAGACGCTTTTTTTTTGTATCTTTTCTAATTTTTCAAAAGTTTTTTTACCACCCGAGACTTACCCGATAAGAACAATTGAATCGGCTGGTTTATCGGTTAGGCCAGTTGAACCGCTTCCGGGCTCATGTCTGGTTAACCATTTCGGTTCAATTTTACGAACACTACTCTCTATTCATTCTCAAGATAGGAAATATATTCACATATATGACCAACATGAGAAAAGGAAAAACTTGATTTAGAGCTCATAAGCGTATGCCCATCAGAATGGAGGACTAAAATTTTTGTAGCCGACCTCAAATAATTGAGATAAAAATTAGATGATGATGATCTCCCACCCATCCCATGGCTGTAGGTTACCCGATTAGATATATGACAGCCGAGATCATGAATGGGGGCTTTTCCTTTTTGCAAAAAGTAGTATTTTTCTATGAATGACGATGAGAGTGCGTTTGTGTAGGGGCGACAACAGGTTGGGTACAGGTTGGGTCGGACAAGGACCTTATGGGTCTAAATCTAAATTGAATGTACCTGTACCCGTACCCGACGGGCAATTTTGGACTCATGACCTAGACCGATACCCGAGACTAGCCAATGAGGGGGTTTGGAAATAGTTTTCACACGACACTAGCAATTTTGACGCCCTTCAATTTTTTTCGCACTGGCTGTGTCATTGTCCCAAGCACCCCAATGCCTCTGCTTTTATAAATCTCGACGTAATTATTTCTTTCTATTCCCATTGACATGAGACTAATCTTCCTATCTATAGACAACAACCTCTCTCTCTTATTATCACTTCATACTTACTTCTCCGTAAGTGGGAGGGGTTAAAGAAAGAAAGAAAGAAAATTGTTGTTGCTTTGTGGGTAGGGAAAATCTTCTAGTCCCACATCGAAAGATTTAATGAGGTAAAGTGAGAAGGTTTGCTATAAAATGAAATATAGGTTTGAAAATGGGTGGAAAACTTTGGGTCTTGGGTTGGGTATCGGGCGGGTCCACTAATACCCGGACCCATACCCGAGAATATTCGGGTCCATTATAAAGGACCTGGACCCTAGCATGGGTCCGAAGTTTGGACCCATAACCGGACCCGTGTCAGGTATGCCCGGCGGGTTCTAGGTCGGGTCTATGTACGTGTCCATTGCCCGCCCTACGTTTGTAAGAGTTGTTGAGTCATTATAACGAATGATATTTGCTGCTGCATGTGGTAGGGTGGTAAATAGTTCATATTATAGTCGTGAGCCTTATTGCTGTCAAATTTACTCATGAAATTTGAGAGAACGATTTACCAAGAAATTTGGATGGGTCCCCGGCCATAATATTTTTTTCCGGCAGCGCAAGGCCACTGAGCACTAGCATTGCAGTAATCACCTCTTGCCATCTCATTCACAAAGCAGTAGCCCCATGCGTAAGGCCCATCAAGTGCAGCTGGCGATCCACCTACACATCCAAAATTACTTTTATTTACCCTAAAATTGAAGAACTAAGAGCAAAGAGAATGAAATGCAACAACGTTAAGGTTGGAGAGACAGATTTACATACCAGTGGTCTCCTTGGAGGTCTGAGCAAGAAAAGCTGCGATCTCTCTCTTTCGGGTGGTCATATCACCGGTTGTTCCGAACGCAGGAAATGACTTGGCAGCAGTGATGAAAGCACTGTAAGCGTAAAACCCTTTCCCTTCTCAAACAGCGTCATTCCTATGCTTAAGAATTTGATCAAACAGAGACTGAGATATAAGAGAAGCAACATCACCACCCCCACCGCCAGTGCTCGGTGTTGAGGGGGTAGAAGAGCGAGGTGTGCACTGGCTCTGGCAATCTTCACCACAGTGCTGAGTAGTGTTTCCACAAAAACCCCACTTGCTGCAACAAAGACCTCCTGCGCACACGGCTCCTCCCCTATCTTTGCCGCAATTCTGGGCTAAGACACCGAGACCATGCTCGCCTGTGATTAGGAACACAACCAAGACAGATAGAGAAGCAAGAGAAGAAGCCATTCTTTTTGTTCCCTCTTTTTTCTTAATAAGTTTGTTCTTTCAAGGCAAGCATGGAGGTCTTATATAGAGATTAGACCCCTCAGACGCGGCATGTGGAAGATTTTAATGAGAGAGAGGGGGGAGGCGGCTGGTCAATCGTTTTAGTCATGGAGAAGGAAAAAGGTCTTTTGGCCCCGTTTGATTTTGACAATAGGGAAAATATCTGTTTGATTCTAGTAAAACCCCAGATGGGAGTATTTGGCAATAGTGTTTAGGTGCCGTTTGGTTTGACAACAAAGACTGTTCTGTTCTGTTTGGTTAATTGGTTCTTTTACGTAAGTCCCCATATGAATGACTATTTTGGCAGTTTGTTTCTTTGCGTATCTTTTGGAACCAACACTTGTTTGAAAAATTCGGTCCCCAAGTGTATTTAGCCTCACACACGACAACCTAGTTCGCTGCTAGTCATAATCATATTTAGCAAGTCGGCGATTGATAATGGGTGTGGTTTCTATAGGGTTGCAATCTTAAACAAGGCATACTTCCAAATTGTATCATAACATATAATTTTTGGGTATCCATTTTTATATCTAATTGGACGATTTTAAACTATAAAAATCATTAAAATCAAGTAGATCTATAAACATATGAAAATCTTGAAAATAAAAAGTCTAGATAAAGTATTGCAAAATGCACTATTTTTGGGACTCAATCTTTTTTTTTTTTTTTGTATTCATACATCTCAATGTCGAGATGACCAATTAGAGATTTTTTCTACATTAAAACAACCTTTTTCGATGAATTTTTGAGGTGCATCTGTAATCTTATATAAACTTTTTCCATTAATAATATATCGGTGAACTAAAACTTCAGTAATAAATTGGTTTTATTTTTAAAAGTGGAGAAAAAAATCGAGTCTAAAATATGGATTGTCAAAAAATAAGGTAAGTTACATAATCGTCAATATCTCAGATTAGGCTAAAAAAACCAGAGTGAAAAAATTTCAAATATGTAAAGATGAAAATTGATCAACCTAGTGTAATTAGAGTAATACTGAACAATTTATTGTCTAAACTTTCAATAAATCCAATAATAAATGCCAAAATGCTATGTAATATTCACCAATAAAAAAAAAATGAAACTATGAGATTGGTCAAACTTTTCTATGTATAAAAAAAACAACAAAATCCTTAAGCAAATTCGAATCTCACACTGAATTCCTAACTGCCTAAATTCTTATTATCATTGAAACTCTCATTTGTTCTTTATAAGGATATTCTAGATTCAAAATAGAGAAAATTATAGATAGCTTCCAAAATGAACTTTATCAATATTGTGCCCCATAATAATTTTAATATCACGACCACGTCATAATCAATTTTTTCTTATTTTTACCCTGAGTCAAAAAGTTAAAATATTTAGAACTCCTCTCTCTCTACCCGAACTCTCTCTCCTTTTCCTATTTTCTCTCTCTACCCGAACTCTTTTTTTCACTCTACCCAGCCCCCTCTCTCTCTACCCTCTCTCTACTACCCCTCTCTCTCTCTCTCTACGAACTCACTCCAAAACAAAAACTTATCTAAAAACAACCCCTACCTTCTTCTTCTTTTTTTCTCACTTAAACTTGCTCAACCATCGTGCTCTAGGACTTCCCCTAACAAAACCCAACAATAACCTACAGATCTCTCTCACTCTCTATGCATTCCACCCAGCTGCAATGCTGCATTTCGTACGCAGGATCCACATATTGCAACGAAATTCTCAATTTCGTTTTATCTTTCTTTCCTTCTTTTTCCGTTCTCTGATTTTATTTTTTATATATTGTAAATGCCATTAAAAAAGTAAAAAGATTTTGGGATTCCTGCCTATATATGACAAGAATTGGGGTTCCTGTCAAATTGTTCTCCTATCTAGAGAGAAAACAAGAGAGACAGAGAGAGGGCAGGTAAAGAAAGATAAAAAGAGAGGGGCAGGTAGAGAGAGAATGAGAGAGAGGGCGGGTAGAGAAAGATAAAAAGAGAGGGGTGGGTAGAGAGATTGAGAGAGAGGGCGGGTAGAGAGAGATAGAGAGAGGGCTGATAGAGAGAGAAAGAGAGAGGAGATGGGAAAAGATATTGGGTGAGTTATTAAAGGCCTTATGAGTGATTTTTAAAATGGAAATATATAGTGAAACATAAACTCAGTAAGAGTGTAGTCCCGTGTAGACCATATTTAGCAAACGATATTTGTTGATACTAGACTGTGCTTGACGTGCCAGGTTGACCTGGTTGGGAAAAACCAATGTTGCCTAAGCTCTGAGAGTCGTACCGATGAGGGTTATCCGTTGATGAAGTCGAAATATGCTAAGATGAGTGAGCCGAAGGATTGTGTGATGATGAGGCCTTCAAGGACGGGTCCAAAACCTCATTATTTGTATCATCACACAACATTCACATCGATAGTCATTCGAGAAAGCATACCACATTTCAGGGTGTAGCGTATATATGTATAAGAGATAACCCCTGTGCACTGTGGAGCTATGGATTGCATTAGATCAGAATGACCTTGTGTTTCGTCTTTGGGGGGAGACCTGAAATCTATATACTGGGACTGCGACCCCTTACCTATTGACCAGACGTTGGTGATCCACTAATGATCCCCCTGCATAGACTGTGGGTCACGGGCATTGTTGGGTCGGTTTGAGAAAGCATGTATGGTTCGTAGTTCGCAGTTGGACATAGAGTGCCCCATTGGATATTTTCTTCGCCCATATAGATCATTTTCCCATCAAGGTTTAATTATGTTTTATTTTAATGATATTTAATTTTATAATTATTATTTGAAATTTTCTAAATCTCTGGATATTTTATTTAATAAATTTAGATTTATAAAAATATAGATATTGATTTTATAATGATTTAAAAATGGGGGGGAGGAGGGGGAATTATGTGCCACTGTGGGTGGCGCGCCCCACCTGTTGCATCTTTCCTATTTGGTGTTCAAGCTTGAAGCTTGATAGAAGGGTTTGTGTTGTTTTGGAAAGTTTAAAGCCTTGAGGAATATTTGATTAATATTTTGGAATGTGTGAGAAGGCTTATAGATAAAAATAAAAAAGGAATAATATTATGATATGTTAATTTCTTATTTAACTTATTTGATGGGAAAATGGTTTAGGAAGTGGGGGATAATGGTCTAGCACATTCCATAGGATGTTGATGCCTATCTATGGATTGGACAACTTAGATCACTCACCTCATAAGTCACCTATGATCAATGATTCATATTTAATCTCATGTGAGTAGCAAGCAAAGAAAAATTCTAAAAAACTTTAATCTTGATCAAGCACTATAAAAAGAGATTATCTCTATCCAAAATTTGTGGACCTTATTTCTATCTCTCTCTCCCTTAACTTACTAAAAGGGGCACACCCCACTTAAAATATATCTCTCTCTATCTCTTAAAAAAAATTTCTCTCTCTCATTAAAACCCAAAGGGAGCACACCCCACTCTCTCTTCTTCGAGATCTCTCTCTCTTTCCCACATTGTAAAGGAACCTAAGGGGTTTAGGCTATGGAGAATGTCATATCTCTCATGGTGTCTCTCACGATCTTTCATCTCTCTTTGGGGTTTAGACTATAGGGTTGTGGTAGAAAAGAGAAGTATATTTCTCTCAAACTAGATTGCTAAGGGGATTCACTTAAGGTTTGAGTTTTGTGATCAAAAGGGTTCATGTTTCATTTATGTGGTTTGTCCTGCTTTCTCATTTGAGATTGAAGGTTGACCATTAGATCCCACGCTATTGGAATGTGGTGACTCGGTATGGGGTGTAAGAAACCCGATTGAGGTAATCTCTGGCACCCTCTTTTGTTTTTTTCATATTATTTTTATTGTGTCTTTTATTTCCTAGCATAGTTGTGTCTTTTCTTTTGTTAATGAAAAATAAAGTGTGAATGACTTCAAGTTCTTGAGATCCTATTGTATTATTTTATTTTATTTTATTTGAAGTTATTATATCGTAAAATAACTACTTGTGAGTGATCTATGCCTTGAAGAAATGAAAAAGAACTGAAAAAGAAAGGAAGAAATTTATTTTAGACTATCGACTAGATCACATGTGTCCTTTCAAAAGAGAGAAAGAGAAAGTGGGTTTCAATAAAGAGAGTTTTTGGGCACAAAGAGAGAGAGATAGAGCGACATGAAAGAAAGAGCTTGGGCAGAGAGAGAGAGAGCAAAATGAATTTTTTGAGTAGAGAGAGTTCGGGCATAGAGGGAGAGAAAAGATGCATAATCACATGACTACAAAACGTAGGGGAAGAGAGGTAAAGGCACTTTAGTCCTAATTTTTTGACTTTTTGGCTCACAGAAAAATATAAAAAAAATTATGTTGGGTCTAAAGTATGATACTAAAAGTAATGGTTTAGAATGTCTACAAAGTTGATTTAGGGAGGGCGGGGATATATATAATTTTCCCTTTTGAATAAAATATTTGTCATTTGGTTACTCTTCTTCTAACCCTACCTATTATTTTGAGACATACGATTATTTTGATATCTTACTTTTTGTCAAATATATTGGTTGTATTTTTTCATACATTTTTTAAGTGGAACTTACAGTTGAAATTTTATATGGAATTTTTTTTAAAATCAAGATTCTTGATTTACTCCCACAATTAATGTGCTTATCTTTAAAAAGAAATAAACTTGTAGGGAAGATGTCTTTTTGAAAAGTGTTTTTGAAAAAGGTAAAATGCAGATTTGCATCGGTTTTATTAAAGAGACGAATTTTTGAAAATCGTTTGAAAAACTCAGTGTTCTTAACATATTTCAAAAAATTGGAGATTTTTTGAGAAAAAATCGTATTTTGAACAGATATTTGCTAACTATGGTTATAATACAATCGCTTGGTCAATCCCAATGCATAATTATAGGCATATCGGTTTATAGCAGGTTCGCAAAGTCCGCCGTGCAGTTTCTACTCGGCTGAGTTACTCGACCTCGGGCACTTGTCAAGCCCAAGTTTGGTGTCCACCTCGGGGATATTAGAAATAATTAAAAAAAAGTCATAACAAATCCTAAAAAATAAAGAATTTATTTCGTATAAGTTTTGTTTCTGGCAAATATTGGAAAGTTTTTTGTCCCTACATATTCTTTTTTACATTTTCCCATCTTTTTTATAGTATTTCAAAAATACCCTGTCACAAGTTGATTTTTTTAAAATCTATTCTTTTACTATTTTTTTAACCTCATGTTGATACGTTTATCTTAATCTTACTCCAAACACGTATTTCCCATTTTTTTAGATTTTTTTGTGTTTTAATAATATTTTAACCACTTTTTGTTGCAACAGTGCTCGACACGACCCGGGCCGCGTCCTCAGCCCTAGTAGTGGTTTCCAACACTGGTTTATAGTGGTAGGAGCCACAACTGATATAAAATAGTGAGTGCTCAGGCGCTTGCCATGCCCGAGTTAGGTATCCAACTCCGGAATATTATAATTTTGTAAAAAAAGTCATACAAAATTCTAAAATTTATTTAAGATATACATATGTTTTTTTGTAATGTGTTCTAACATTTTGGCAAATATTGAAAAGTGTTTGGACCATAAATACTTCCTTTTACATTTTCCCGTCTTTTTATACTACTTCAAAATTAACCCCTAATTACAAGTTGATTTTTTAAAATATATTTTACTACGTTTTTAACCTCATTTTGATGTGTTTTGCTTAATCTTACTTTTAACATGTAATTCCTTCTTCTTTTCTAATTTTTAATTGTTACAAATTTACTATTTTTTGTTGCAACAGTATGCGACACAACAGGCGGAGTCCTCAGCACGACTCGAGTAGAATCCTCGGCTCGAATAGTGGTTTCCAACAATGGCTTATACAAGAAAGGGAAAATTACATAAATATCTGTTTTAGTTTCCATTATTACCGAAATATCGAATACTTTATGTTTATGTTATTACTTATATAGTCCTTTTTTGGACTTCTTAATAAGTTTTTTTAAAAAAAGATGAAACTACCCATTTTTTGTCTTTCAAAAATCAAAATCGGATCAATTTCGGAATTTTTGGTTTTTTTATAAACGAAAATTTTAAATTTTCTGTTTTTCAATTACCGATAAATTTTCTCTTTTGTGGGTCATCTGTGTATTCTCTCTCTACTCTATCTCTCTTTCTTCCACCGAGAAACCAGTCTACGTGATTTGATCATGGCCCAAAACCTTCCACCGAGAAACCAGTCTACGTGATTTGATCATGGCCCAAAACCTTCGCTTTGCATTGTGAAATGCCTCGCCACTAGTAGAGTCATTCCATTGAACAATATTTGCATACATTCCCACCACTTTCTTTGTTTCACGGAGCTTTTGCCTGGGGATGCAGTACATTGAAGTGCATAACTGAGCTAAACATAAGCAAGTAAGAGAGAGGGGGCAAAATCTACTGGTTTAAAAAACGAATCGGTTTCCTAGATCGGGCACCCCAAAAACCCATTTGAATCGGTAAATCAGTCGAAACGGTCAGTTTCGGCAATAAAAAAAATCCAAAAAAATTATTATAAATATTATTTTTTAGGAATCCAATAAAAAATAGGGGTATTACATTGTTAAATTTCATTTTTTTTATCAATACATGAATATTGAGATGTTATTTCTTTGTATGAACTTATGTTAACCATTAAATTTACATCATACAAGAGAATAATCATAGAATTATCATGAATGAAGTATCTTATAATATTATCTAATTTAAAATATATTATTAACATTGTAAGAAAAAATAATACATTACATAATTTATAATGAAAATAAATTAATAAATAATTTGGTTATCAATGTAAAAATTATTAGAATGCGTATCAATTTTCGAAATAACATTTTAATTTTAAAAATCTAATTTTTTAGGTTTCTAGAATAAACTTAGTGGAAGAGATTAATAGTCGAGAGAGAGAGAGAGAGAGAGAGAGAGAGAAAGACATAGAGAACGAGAGATTTCAAATAGCCTCATTGTATGAATCCTATTTTTAAATTTATATTTCTTAAATTTATGTTAAAGACCACCATGTTATAAAAATAAAAAATATAATTAGACCATTTATTCCTAAGTAAAAAATAGAATGGAATGAAATGTCCAACATAAAAAAATAAGCTATTGATTGGGATGAAATATCCAACGGTCCAATGATGTGCCCATGCTCCATCTTAATTAGACCATTGAATGAGATAAAATATAAGTAGACCATTGAATGAGATAAAATTTATCACATCAAAAAAATAGCATAAGTTTGATGTGAATAAAAGCCTATTCAGTACCACTCCCAAATGTGTGCTTCAAAAGCATGATGGAGCATGGGTACGGGCACTAGGGGTGTTTGAAAATATGCTTTTGAAGGAGCATGGGTACATGGCACTAGGGATATGGTAGGGTACGTGGCACTAAAAGTGTTTGAAAAGAATGATGGAGCATGGGCGTATGGCCCTACAGGGCCATTGTTGACCGAGGCACACATGACTATGTGATTGCTCCTATTTTTAACGAAAATTACAAAAATTCCCTCCTTACTTTAAAAAAAATTGTGATGAAGTCAATACTCAGTTTGATGATGTCGTAATCAACAGAGTCGGTGAGTTGTGATATCATAATTAACAGATTCGGTGAGTTGTGATGTCATAATCAACATACTCGGTAAGTTGTGACGTCATGTTTCCGATTAACTGTCGAGACATGATCGGATCCCGTTTTATGATTGGATCTGGAACAGCCTGGCCGATACTCGATTCGGATCGACTTGTTCCGGATTGGATCGGCATTTTTTTTAACACTACAAAATCTATGGAGGCAAAAGCATGCAGGCAGAATTCAAAAACCGAAATTTTGTGCTTACCATTCCATCTACATGTTGGCCCTTCTTTAGGGCACGCTTCTTAAAGAAGTAGAGGAAGAGAGAGAGAGGTAGAGAGAGGTAGAGAGAAAATACGTAGAGGACCCACAAGAGAAAAATTTTCAGTTCTTGAAAAACCAAAAATTGGTAGTTTCGTCTTTTTGAAAAAAAATTGTTATGAAGTCCAAAAAACGGACATACCAGTGATAACATAAATTATTCGGTATTTTGACAATAATGGAAACTAAAACTGATATTTACGTAATTTTGCCTAAAAGAGCTATTACGGAGTTTATATCACCTTTTTTTGGGGAAAATTACGTACATATCCGTTATACTTTCTGTTATTATTGAAATGACCGTTTTTTTCACTTCATAACAAAATTTTTTAAAAAGACGTTTTTATGTTGTTTCCGTTGTTCAACAACAAAAATGACTGGAATTTCAGTTGTTCAACAACCAAAAATGGCCCCGATAGTTTTACGGTTCATCTTCTCTACTCTCTACGTATATGCTATGTGAATGCTTAAAATGAGAGTTTTACCCATTTTCGGTTTTTGACCAGCCGAAATGGTCTTAATTTCAGATGTTGAACAACTGAAAATGTGGAGTTCTGATGCTCTGACATAAATTTCAAAAATACATTCTTAGTCGTATACTAAAAAACACATAAAAAAACTTAGAACATTCTAAATAGGTCCTAAATCTCATGACATGTCATAGTTTCTCAATTTAGCCCTAAAATTCCCATTTTAAAGGTAAATCCCTAGCCTCATTTTTTTATCAATCAGGTTCTTAAAATCCTAAGTTGTTTCCATACAACACCCCTTATAGACAATGTAGTTCTTGTACAGTATACTTTAATTATTCATATACACTTTATTAATGCTTAATCCTATCAAAAAACCTTCTAAACTCATATAAAATACTATCATATCATCATATCGGAGATTTACCCTTTTATCTACTTCATATCTTCAGTCTAAATTGGTTTGATCCTACTATAGGTTAATAAGAAATCTGTAGAAAGGAAACCATCAAAAGTTATATGCTTGGAAATTGATTTACCCATGCTCTTACCCATTATGAAATTGCCATTTATGCCACAAAAATTTTAGCCACACTTGGATTTACCCATTGACATTATCATATCACAGCGTTTTATCCACCCATAGGATTTTATCATTTAGTATTAAAGTGCCTTATGGGAAGGAATTGTGTATTTCTCCCAATCTCATTATGCTTAAATGCTTGGAGAATGTTTTAGCAATCATACCTTACTTATGAGTATATTATCATAGAAAAAAGATTATGGTGCGTAGCTTAGCTTAGATAAGCTAAATGCGCCAAAGGCCGAGATTGATAATCACGGATGTCAGGTAGTGTTTGAATTTTAATTTTTTTTTATAAATCTAAATCACTTGAGATTTAGAAGTGTGTTTATCAAAAATAGGTGAATATTCTAAAAATATTAAAAAAATATTTTACTAGAAAAAAATAGACCAAAATACCCATGTAAAGTTTCGAGGGTATTTTGGATATTTTTGTTTTTACGGATATTTTTTTTATATATTTTTATTAAGTGCAAATTGATGAGAAGAATATACACCTAAAATTTCAAATCATTTGGATTTGTAGAAAAAAAATTAAAATTGAAACACTATCGGGCGTCTGTGATCGTCAGAACGGCCTAGATTGAATCTAGGCCATTGGCGCATTTAGCTTATCTAAGTTAGGTTGCTCATTTTCACTTTTTCCGTTATCATATTACTAGATGCCAAATGGCTTATTGTTATTTCTTTCTTTTCCATTATTTCCTGAATGGTTAACTTTTATGTGTTTGCCTTTGGAGCCGATTGTCCCATTTTTAATTAATAAAATTACAACCTGATTGTCACAAAATATGTGAATTGGCTTGTCAATTTAATCAACTACAACTGCTATGTGTTTCCTTTATAGTTGATTGTCCCACTTTTAATTAATGAAATGACTACCTGGTTGTCACAAGATATATGAAGTGGCTCATCGATTATTTCAAGCTTTAAATCCTTAATAAAACGATTTATTCAACTGGTAGAAAAAGTGGAAATATTATAAACAAGTATTTTGCTTCCATTGTTTATCGGACAACACATCTATATTTCTTATGAAACCAAGGAACAAAACATCTTCCAAAGAAGAAAATATGTCCAATATATATCATCAGGATCTCCTTTGAATTTTGCATTAAATAATCCTTGAATTTCTAGGTTATTAACTTGAAAACAATATTTATAATGTTTAGTTACTTCGATATATCCAATTATTATTTATTTCCTTGTTAATGAGTCATACCAAGATTGCTTTCAAATCTACTAACAAACCCAACTACAAAGCTAAGGTCATGCCTTACATAGTATGACGTACATAATAGACCCAATGGCATGATTATGTGGAATATGTTCCAGTTTTACCTTTTCCTGATCACTAATTGAATATTATTTCTTTGATAGCTTCACGCTCTTATGAATAGGGGTTTTCATAGGTCTGCATTTTTCCCATCTTAAACCTCTGAAGGATATTTTTTACATATTTTAATTAAGATAAGTAGAGAAGCCTAGAATTTATACCTTGTAATATTTATTCTTTAAACATGTGATACTTCTCCTATAGCCCCTATTTCAAAATACGAATTAAGCCATTATTTAGATTTATCTATTATTTTTATATAATTGCCAGTTAATAATATATCATGTATATATAGAATGTTGGACCTTGGAAGATGTTTTGGAGACCGCCATCTTTAATAATGTAAAACTTCCCTATTTGATTACGAAACGACCTCATGTTTTCTAGGAGCCATGTCATCCTTTGACACCCTACACAGCCTTAAAAATAGGAAATGTTTTCTATAGGGGAGCATGAGAAGAGGTCATTTCCATACTGTAGGAATATGCGGTTTCCCAAACTGCACCATTTCATAATCAAACATGCTAATAAAGACAAAATTATATATTTGCCCATACTATTTGAGGCATATACACAGTGGTCTAATCTACTAACTACATAATCAATTTGGGTTTTTTATTTAGATGATTGTTTTTTACCATACAATAATTTATTTACTTTATATGTATTTTCTTCTTGGCCTAACCACATATCCCTCTGAGTATTTCATATAAATATCTCTATTTAAGAAGGTTGTTTTAATTTCCATTGTCTAAGACACAATAGGCTACGTGTGCTAATATTATGCCTGGGGATGCAAATTTTGCTACGAGAGAATATATGTCTCTCCGTGATCAGCTCTTTCTTTTTAGTGAAACTTTAGCTACAATTCGGCTTTAATTATATTTATCAATGGTTCATGAACTTTCAATTTTTTCTAGGGACCCATTTACATCTTATGGTCTTCGGTCTTCAGGCAGATCTAAAAGTTCACATTATTTCTTTCAACTGTCATCCATGTCATTGATTCATTCAGATGAATCAGGTAAATTAATTGCTTCATTATAGGTACATGGGTCATCTATCTCATCCATATTAGGAAATACATGATATACTTCTAAATAGAAAGGGTGTTCTCTAGACATGTGGTTCCTATCTAGCATATGGGTTCCAGAAGGTCAAATTCACTAGTTGTTCGCATGAGTTCCATGGTGTAACCTTGATCTTTATTCTGTTTCTCTTCAAATATGTCAATCTCTTGACATTTTATTTTATCATTATCAAGGTTTTCTATAAAATAGGGACATATGCTCTCAATCAAGCTTCTACTACCATGGTCATATAACCTATACCCCTTGGAGCTATAATAATATCCCATAAATGAACACTTAATTGTTCTTATGGGACTTGTTTATTTTCTATGTATGATGAGAACATTGCAAGTGAACCATAACTTATAGTATATTTAATTTTTCTTCATGTTCATAGTTTGTAAGGGCTAATTCCATGGCCTAGTTGGCTCTCTATTCAGGACAAACATAATTGTACCAATGGCCTCTCCCTAAAAAGTTAGAGCTAAGTTGGCATGACCAATTATGTCCTAACTATGTCAATTGGACTCATATTATGCCTCTTGGCTAATATTTTTATGAGAAAATTGCATAAAAATTTGTTGTACTTTGCGTTATTACGGATATACCAAATAGTTTATGTTATTACATGTATGTCTATTTTTTACTTTTTATAACGTAATTATTTTAAAAATACCACTTTACCTTTTTTCGGATGTTCAACATCCGAAAATAGGTCGAAAGTTAAAAAGTTAAATTTCCTACTTTCGGATGTTGAATATCCGAAATTAAGGGACTTTCGGATGTTCAACATCCAAAAATACCCCGTTAATTTAACGTTAAGTATAACATTTTCGGATGTTGAACATCCGAATTTAAGAGATTTTTTTATGTTCAACATCCGAAAATACCCAATAGTTAAATAAACCTTCGTCTTCTCTGTTTTTTGATATTGAACATCTGAAAATATCTTAAATTCGGATGTTCAACATCCGAAAATGTTATACTTAACGTTAAACTATCCAGGTATTTTCGGATGTTCAACGTCCAAAAAAGGGTAAAGTGGTCTTTTTAAAAAATTATGTTACAAAAGGTAAAAAATGGACATACATGTAATAACATAAACTATTTGGTATATCGGTAATAATGCAAAGTATAACGGATTCTTATGTATTTTTCTCTATTTTTATTGTGATGTATATAATAAGGGTGTCTGGTATATTATTCTATAATCTCTACAAATTTGTTAAACAATTCTGAGGTGTATTTTCCTCATATGTTTGTCCTTCAAATTTTTATATGCTTACCTAATTTAGTTTTTACTATCTACCTTATATTATACAAATGTTTTCAAGGCATCATATTTTTTACTAATAAGATATACCGTACCTTAAATAATCATCTATAAAGGTTATAAAGCAATTCATAACTCTATATGTCTTAAAATTTAATGATTTTCAAATATTGAATGGATTATACTAAGTATTTCTTGAGGCATGGTTTGTCAATTTTCTTGATATACATGGTTCAAAAGTTTCAAATTCAAATTATCTAAAGTTAGGGATTAATGATGTCTATTAACTTCCATTTGATATGTAATAATATGTCCTAATCTCAAGTTCTATATATATGTATTATTTTCATTCACATTCATTGCCATATAAATACGAGAAGAAGTAACATCATTCATTCAATTGATAACATTTAGACAATACAAGTTTTAAACTTTCTACTCCACCCACATATTCGATCATATGACATAAATAAGGTTACCCCTCATATTGGGTATGAAATATATACCAAGTGTTAGTGAGGATGAAATATATATCCCCAAGCAATTACTTGTAAGTGCATATATCTAGAACATAAACAAAGCGTCATTCCTTATATATATATATATATATATATATATATATATATATATATATATATATATATATATATATATATATATATATATATATATATATATATATATATATATATATATATATATATATATATATATGAAAAAGTCTTCCCAATGCCTATGGGCGAAAATGAACAGTGATTTCGCCTATCCTCATCACCATCCAAATTTCATCGCGTGGTCATGATTGTTTGGTAGTATTTTATTTTTCATTTTTTTTCTACAAATCAGAATGACTTAAAATTTGAAAGGTATGTACATCTTATTGAGGCGCATCTAATAAAATTTTTTTTTTAAAAAAAAAAATTATTTGCAGAAAACCAATTAATCAAAATACCCTCAAAACGTTTCAGGGGTATTTTGGTCAATTTTTTTCATGTAAAATATTTTTTTTATATTTCTAAAATATTCTGTTATTTTTTATGAATACATACTCCAAATTTCAAGTGATTTTGATTCATAGAAAAAAAAACTAAAAAATTAAATACTACCGGACAATCGTGACTACGTGATGAACATTGGACGGTGATGGAGGTAGGAGAAATCACTGTTCATTAGTATTTTATATATATATATATATATATATATATATATATATATATATATATATATATATATATATATATATATATATATATATATATATATATATATATATATATATATATATTAGGTCATTCCGATTTATAGAAAAAAAATGAAAAATAAAATACTACCAGACAGTCGTGACCGCCCGATGAAATATGGACGGTGATGAGGGTAGGTGAAATCACTATTCATTTTTGCCTATAGGCATTGGGAAGACTTTTCCATATATATAATTTACATGAACACATAAGCCCAATGACCTAGATTGAATCTGGTTCGATCTGACGATCAAAGATGTCTAATAGTGTTTGAATTTTAATATTTTTTCTACAAATCCAAATCACTTGAAATTTTAGAAGTATATTCATCAAAAATAGATGAATCTTTGAAATATATTAAAAAAATATTTTATATGAAATAACTTGATCAAAATACCCCTGAAATACTTTAGGAGGTATTTTAGTTATTTTGCTTTCACGAATATTTTTTTTTTGTATTTTTTTATGTGCGGCTTGATGAGAAGAGCATACACCTAAAATTTCAAGTGATTTGGATTTGTAAAAAAAGAAAAATTCAAACACTACTGGACATCCGTGATTGTCAGATCCTCTAAGATTCAATCTGGACCGTTGGGCTCATATATTCATATGAGCTAGTGGGCTAATCCCATCTTTTCTCATATATATATATATATATATATATATATATATATATATATATATATATATATATATATATATATATATATATATATATATATATATATATATATATGCTTTGGGTAAAGTTGAAGGTTAAGGCTCCAGGTTTCAGGTAAGGTTGAAATATTTCCGGTAAGGCTTCAGGTGAGGTTGAAGGCTTCAGGTAAGGAAAGGTTTGGCTCTGGAAGAGGAGAGGAGTGAGGCCCTGCTAGGAATGATGGAGGTGCTTCCTTCTTATAGGAGTCGGGGGAGATTCCTTTGGCTTTACAGCTGGCCATTGGGTTAGAAGAGGACAACAAATGAGGTGGATAGCTTTGTCGGTGGAGGAAAGCAGCTGGCAAAAGGACAAATTAAGCAGATGCTTTTGTCGGCCAGTGGTGATAATGGAAGACAGCTGGCAACTGTTTTGCATAGGACAAAAAAGGAAAAGAGAGAGAATATGTGGATTGCATATGTGGACAAAGAGAAGGGAATCTTTGGTGCATATGGACAAAAGAGAGGGGCCCAGATGTCTACGATTACGACAAAAAGAAGTGTCGGTGGTATATGACAAAAGTGTTAGTGGACAAAAACATGAGCAAAGGAGGATACTGTAAAAAGTAAAATAAAGGTAAAGTAAAAAGTAAATTATCTCGGCTCTTTTGGCCTTATTACAATGAGTGTCCTTTTTGGTGGTAGGACCCATATTATCTTTCTTTTTTGCAAGGTGATGATTATGGTTTCTAGCTAAACTCGTCTGGATCATCTTCTTCTGGATCTGTTTCGTCTGGATCTGTTTCTTCTGGATCCCCTTGACTGAGCTGAAGATACCTATTGGTGTGTAGTGGAGAGGACTGAACTGTTTCTTCGGAAGATGTCGGTTTTCTTCCTGCTTCAGCAAATATCTCTTTCATTTGTTTTTCAAGTTCGTCCCTGGATGCATGAGGGTTGGTTTGAAGCATGGTTCTTAAATAAGTAGGAAAGTCAAATGAAGTGTTTGGAGTATTTGGGTCTTTCTGGTATATAGGTGATTCAGGAGGTATTCTCTTTGGGGTGGCTTTAGTGAGATCCATTTGGAAGATATCCCACCATTTGACAGAGATGGTCTTTCCCAAACGAGGGATGTAAGTATAGTCATTTGAAGTATTGAGGGAGATGGTATAATCCCATTTCATAATCCAAGGGATTTGGTATAAAGCCATGAAGTAAAGGTGAGTGTCAACTGTATTATTGGTATTATTGTATTGTATAAATTGTTCCTGCAAATCCTTGAAAGCAGGAGGTAAAATCATGGCAGTTGATCCCCACACAAAAAACCAGTTTTGAAACCAGGTGGGGAATCTTTCGAAAATTGGTAGCCGGAACTGTAAATACCAGCTATGAGTATTGTTGGGGTTTTGGTAGTAGAAAAATTTATGCCAAGCTTCTATATACTCAGCGTATTTAAAATATTTGTAAGAAAATTCAGAATTTTGTAATTTCTTCCCATGTGCGGGATTAGAACCCCACTCAGTATAAGGAAGGAGCTTTTTTATCTGCACTTTGGAATAGGCTATGATTCTGGTGTTTTGTTGGAAATAATGGACAACAGAGATGGATCCTGTTTCCATTAGAATTGCTTCATAGTATTCTCTGGTCTTAACCCCGTTGATAGGATTAAGATGATTTAATAGATATAATGGTGCGAGCTTACTTGGGTCCATGTGAACTTGCTGGTGTTCTATGGAAATATCTATTAGAAAGGCTCTTTCGATATATTCAGATCTGGGAGTATTGGTAGGAAGAGTGGACTTGGATTGAGCAGGTGAAAAAGTAGGGGTTGACGTACGAGCCTCTGGGTATGTTATTTGATGAATTGGTGATTGAGATGGTGAACGAATATTCAGGGGTGTGGGTTCCCCTTCATATGGGACTAATGAAGTCATGGGTTGTTTTCCCCGGCGAGTATTGCCTCGGGAGCCCATATTTAAGGATGAAAGATCCTTATCAGAGAGATTATCTTGGAACAATTGAAGTGCAAGTGAAAGTGGTGTTTCATCTTTCCTGCTTTAATTTCCTCTGTAATCTTTTATTTCTCTGTAATATTCTCTGTAAATGATAATAAGATGCTAGTATGATTTTCTGGAAATTCCATGCAGTTTAAAATTTTATTTAATATTAAAATAGGTAACATTAGTTACGCTCAGTAGATTGTACTTGACATTTCTATAATTCCTTTCATAGGAATCATACTGTTCCGTTTAAATTACTACAGAATTTTACAATCATTAATTCAATATAACAGCTTGCTGTTTACATATTTATTATAACCTTGTTATCCGCAATAATCGATTCTCCATAGACTTAAACCTAAAAAGCAATCAATCAAAACAGTGCTGTAGATCCTGGCGCAAAGTGGTATCAGAGCCATACAGTGATACACTGTTTGACAAATTAAACAGTAAGAACTATTCCACAGTGGAACTGTGCAAACAGTTATAACTGTAGAATTTGTACAACTGTTCTTCTTACCTCATAAGTGAGATAAAGAGACATTTTACTATAAGAAATTAAGTGAGATTGACCACCAAGAAAGTTGGTCCGAGAGTTAAGACAAGAGACAAGTGAACGCCGATGCGAAAAGTACCGCCAAGGCCAGGAGAGCCGCTTAGGGAAAAAAGCTAAGGCCACTGAATGTCCAGATTGTCATTATCCGCAACCTACGGATGGCAAATCTCATAAGAAATCTTACTAGTAAAACTGTACCTTCATCTTCCAAACTTAGAGTCAAAAATAAAGAACAAATAATCATAAATGATATTGAGGAGAATATACAAAATTGGAATATTCCCAAGGTACCAATACATGATGTTTATAACAAAGGATCATTCAAACTTAAGATGGGTTATGCCATCAAGACTGTAGAAGAAAGTCTATCAGTCACACAAAATCAAGAGGACTTTCACCTACTCTCTAAAAAAGTAATAGAAAAACATAGAGAAAATAATTACAAATACTTACACATTGGCCTAATCCAAATAGCCGTGAAACCTTTGACCCGACCAGGGTTAAACACTTCTGTGCTTGTATGCCTAAGAGATACAAGACACAATATTTTCACAGACTCTCTACTAGGCATGGTAGAATCCAGCCTCTGTAGCGGGCCAATATATTTTAACTGTTTTCCTAATTTTTCTGCTTCTTTAACAGATCCCAATATTTTAGATATACTAACGATAAATCTTAAAACACATGGTTTTAATATGATCCATGGATCACAAAATCTTGCCATAGTCTATAGAATATACTATAAGGTTATGAATACATTAAGTCCCAATACTTTGAAACTTGATCAAAAAGATCAAACAATTTTGTTTCAAACAAATATAGAAAAATCCAATATGATAGTCCCAAAGACTATAAAATGGTCAGATATAATTCTACCTAAATCATGGGCATCACAAAATGCCAATCAACCACGAGAAATTCCTCAACAGTTCATTCCTAATCATATCATAGAACATACAGATGGAAATGTAGAAATACAATTCCAAAATACAAATTCACAAACACAGGATGATATTGATATAAACAGGAAGAGAAATAATAAACAAAGAATACCAAATAGAAAATCAATTTCTCATACTCCAAATGTTATTATACTACCTCCTCCAAGTCATAGTCATCCATCTTCATCTAACAGTCAAGTAAGTTTATCCAATTCCAATATACAATTTCAAGGAACACATAGAACTAGGGATAATATTGTCATTCCAACATGTACATCATCTCATCCTACAACTTCTAATACTGAACCAAGTATAGAAGAATTACACGACTTTCAAGTTTGTACTTTACAACTTGAAGAAGAAGATCCTACTCAATATTCGGAAGAATACATAGCATCCTACCTAGCCGCCAAGCTAGAAAGGAAACAAAGAAAAATAAATAAAGCTTTTATTAAAAAAGATTATTTATCAGAAGAAAATAAAAATATTAGAGAATGGTATTTACAGAAATTCCAACCACCTAGATTAATGGAATTACTACACAAGAAATATAATAAATTTTTACATAAAGAAAGACTAAATATAGGATTTTTTCATTGGTTAAAAGACCTATGTTTAGAAAAGAATATTACTATTCCCTCTTTTGAGAAAATTCAAAAAATTCAAACTATAGAAGAGAAAACATATATCAGTACTGATGGTACTACAACTGCTAGTATTCATCCACCGGAGAAAAGCATTATACTCAAAACAGGCATTCCAAAGAAAAATGAGCCTGTACACTCTTCCTCCTTTTATGATATAGTGGCTACCCCATATAAAGCTATACCTAAGGAAATCAATAAAAAACAAGAGTATATACCCCATATTGTAGAACAAAATAATTACACCAACTTATATCTCCAATCCCTTGGAAAGCAAACTGAAAGAATAGAAAGAATAGTATCCAAGGAACTACCTACGGTATCTCCCATACCTAAGTCAGTATTATTTAAACCACCTCCTGAGTTAAATAAGAATAAATTCCACATTGGAGAAAATAATAAATCCCTTATGGATCAATTAATCTCCAAACTATCCCAATTAGATCTGAAAGGAGTATCTTCACCCCAAATCCATATTCCTCCATCTACCATCACTTCTCAAATACCTGAGTCATCTGACAAAGGTAAAACTGTCATACCTGAGCATGAACCATGATGCTCACAGAAGAAGAACCTATAATAGAGGATACAATCCAAAATCAGGAAAAAGCATTTATGGATACTACACCTCTAATGGATACCATTAATAAAATAGCTTATGGGAAATATTGGAAACCCATAACAGCCTTACCCTATCATAAGAGACCCACTCCTGTTGACATTCAAATGGAAGAAGATTCAATACAACAGGCAGTATCTTATTCTGGAAGATCTATAGTTAATTGGCAGATAGATGGTTTATCTGAACTCAAAATACTAGATGTCATGAGACATATGACCATGTATGCCTCTGCAAATAAAATGGCAGGCAACCATGATCAAGAAGTCGCCAAAGCAATAGTTAATGGATTCACAGGATGGTTGAGAGGATGGTGGGACTTCTATGTAGATGATGACACCAAACAAAGGATTTTAAACAATACTAGACAATGGACTGGAAGAAATGACCAAAACCAAGAAGTTATATATACAGAAAGTGATGCTGTTAATACCCTAATATACACAATTACCTTACATTTTGTAGGCAGTACTTCATTACTTGCAGCAAGATCAGAAGACTTGCTATCTAATTTACGCTGTCCTACTCTTTCTCATTATAAATGGTATAAAGATGTATTCTTTTCAAGGCTTTTAATACGTGAAGATTGCCTGCTAGACCATTGGAAGGAAAAATTCATAGCTGGTCTTCCATATCTATTTGCGGAAAAAGTCAAAGAAAGACTTCGCAAAAAACACAATGGGATAATAGTATATTCATCATATACACTCGGAGAACTCTCCGCAGAAATATGTGCAGAAGGTTTAGCCCTCTGTACTGATATGAAATTAAAAAGGCAAATAGACAAACAAAAGCTCACCAAGAAAAAAGAACTTGGAGATTTCTGTGAGCAATTTGGATATTACTTAAATAGAAAAAATATGCCTGACTATGTTAAAAAGAAAAAGAAAAAATACAAAAAAGAAAAATATATTAAAGCCAAAAAGAAGAATAAGGATAAGGAATATTATAAAAAATCAAAAAGAAAATTAGTCAAAAAATTTTCTCCCAATACAAAGAGAAAGAGCAAACTCCCAGTATGCTATAAGTGTGGTAAAATAGGACACTCTTGATTTTGTGTGACTGATAGACTTTCTTCTACAGTCTTGATGGCATAACCCATCTTAAGTTTGAATGATCCTTTGTTATAAACATCATGTATTGGTACCTTGGGAATATTCCAATTTTGTATATTCTCCTCAATATCATTTATGATTATTTGTTCTTTATTTTTGACTCTAAGTTTGGAAGATGAAGGTACAGTTTTACTAGTAAGATTTCTTATGAGATTTGCCATCCGTAGGTTGCGGATAATGACAATCTGGACATTCAGTGGCCTTAGCTTTTTTCCCTAAGCGGCTCTCCTGGCCTTGGCGGTACTTTTCGCATCGGCGTTCACTTGTCTCTTGTCTTAACTCTCGGACCAACTTTCTTGGTGGTCAATCTCACTTAATTTCTTATAGTAAAATGTCTCTTTATCTCACTTATGAGGTAAGAAGAACAGTTGTACAAATTCTACAGTTATAACTGTTTGCACAGTTCCACTGTGGAATAGTTCTTACTGTTTAATTTGTCAAACAGTGTATCACTGTATGGCTCTGATACCACTTTGCGCCAGGATCTACAGCACTGTTTTGATTGATTGCTTTTTAGGTTTAAGTCTATGGAGAATCGATTATTGCGGATAACAAGGTTATAATAAATATGTAAACAGCAAGCTGTTATATTGAATTAATGATTGTAAAATTCTGTAGTAATTTAAACGGAACAGTATGATTCCTATGAAAGGAATTATAGAAATGTCAAGTACAATCCACTGAGCGTAACTAATGTTACCTATTTTAATATTAAATAAAATTTTAAACTGCATGGAATTTCCAGAAAATCATACTAGCATCTTATTATCATTTACAGAGAATATTACAGAGAAATAAAAGATTACAGAGGAAATTAAAGCAGGAAAGATCAAGAAAGCTTAAACTAGAAAGCATAAACGAAAAGGAAGCATAAGACTTACTGGGTGCATATACAGTAACTGGAAAAGAGTTTCCAGTGGTGAGGACAGTAAGAAGGTAAATTATTGATATTGCAATCACACATTAAGAGTGAGGAGAGAGAGAACCTGGTTCAGCTATGAGGGCAATGATAGCTGTGAATGGGAACAGTTGCAGAGTTCGGGTGTAGATGTAGATCAGATGTGTAGAGCAGAAGTACAGAGGTTCAGGTGGCCTGAGGTTGTTGGTAGTTTGAGGTTACAGGTAGTCTGAGGTTACCGGTGGTCTGAAGTTACAGGAGGTCTGGAGGTCTGAGGTTAACTGAGGTTGGAGGTCTGAGGTTAACTGAGGTTGGAGGTCTGAGGTTAACTGAGCTGAGGTTAACTGAGGTTGGAGGTCTGAGGTTAACTGAGGTCGGAGGTCTGAGGTTGAAGAAGGCTTTGGGTAAAGTTGAAGGTTAAGGCTCCAGGTTTCAGGTAAGGTTGAAATATTTCCGGTAAGGCTTCAGGTGAGGTTGAAGGCTTCAGGTAAGGAAAGGTTTGGCTCTGGAAGAGGAGAGGAGTGAGGCCCTGCTAGGAATGATGGAGGTGCTTCCTTCTTATAGGAGTCGGGGGAGATTCCTTTGGCTTTACAGCTGGCCATTGGGTTAGAAGAGGACAACAAATGAGGTGGATAGCTTTGTCGGTGGAGGAAAGCAGCTGGCAAAAGGACAAATTAAGCAGATGCTTTTGTCGGCCAGTGGTGATAATGGAAGACAGCTGGCAACTGTTTTGCATAGGACAAAAAAGGAAAAGAGAGAGAATATGTGGATTGCATATGTGGACAAAGAGAAGGGAATCTTTGGTGCATATGGACAAAAGAGAGGGGCCCAGATGTCTACGATTACGACAAAAAGAAGTGTCGGTGGTATATGACAAAAGTGCTAGTGGACAAAAACATGAGCAAAGGAGGATACTGTAAAAAGTAAAATAAAGGTAAAGTAAAAAGTAAATTATCTCGGCTCTTTTGGCCTTATTACAATGAGTGTCCTTTTTGGTGGTAGGACCCATATTATCTTTCTTTTTTGCAAGGTGATGATTATGGTTTCTGGCTAAACTCGTCTGGATCATCTTCTTCTGGATCTGTTTCGTCTGGATCTGTTTCTTCTGGATCCCCTTGACTGAGCTGAAGATACCTATTGGTGTGTAGTGGAGAGGACTGAACTGTTTCTTCGGAAGATGTCGGTTTTCTTCCTGCTTCAGCAAATATCTCTTTCATTTGTTTTTCAAGTTCGTCCCTGGATGCATGAGGGTTGGTTTGAAGCATGGTTCTTAAATAAGTAGGAAAGTCAAATGAAGTGTTTGGAGTATTTGGGTCTTTCTGGTATATAGGTGATTCAGGAGGTATTCTCTTTGGGGTGGCTTTAGTGAGATCCATTTGGAAGATATCCCACCATTTGACAGAGATGGTCTTTCCCAAACGAGGGATGTAAGTATAGTCATTTGAAGTATTGGGGGAGATGGTATAATCCCATTTCATAATCCAAGGGATTTGGTATAAAGCCATGAAGTAAAGGTGAGTGTCAACTGTATTATTGGTATTATTGTATTGTATAAATTGTTCCTGCAAATCCTTGAAAGCAGGAGGTAAAATCATGGCAGTTGATCCCCACACAAAAAACCAGTTTTGAAACCAGGTGGGGAATCTTTCGAAAATTGGTAGCCGGAACTGTAAATACCAGCTATGAGTATTGTTGGGGTTTTGGTAGTAGAAAAATTTATGCCAAGCTTCTATATACTCAGCGTATTTAAAATATTTGTAAGAAAATTCAGAATTTTGTAATTTCTTCCCATGTGCGGGATTAGAACCCCACTCAGTATAAGGAAGGAGCTTTTTTATCTGCACTTTGGAATAGGCTATAATTCTGGTGTTTTGTTGGAAATAATGGACAACAGAGATGGATCCTGTTTCCATTAGAATTGCTTCATAGTATTCTCTGGTCTTAACCCCGTTGATAGGATTAAGATGATTTAATAGATATAATGGTGCGAGCTTACTTGGGTCCATGTGAACTTGCTGGTGTTCTATGGAAATATCTATTAGAAAGGCTCTTTCGATATATTCAGATCTGAGAGTATTGGTAGGAAGAGTGGACTTGGATTGAGCAGGTGAAAAAGTAGGGGTTGACGTACGAGCCTCTGGGTATGTTATTTGATGAATTGGTGATTGAGATGGTGAACGAATATTCAGGGGTGTGGGTTCCCCTTCATATGGGACTAATGAAGTCATGGGTTGTTTTCCCCGGCGAGTATTGCCTCGGGAGCCCATATTTAAGGATGAAAGATCCTTATCAGAGAGATTATCTTGGAACAATTGAAGTGCAAGTGAAAGTGGTGTTTCGTCGTTGGCGTCAGTGTTGCCCCCCCTGCAAAAATTCGCGGGTTAGAAAATCGGGTAACGAATTAGAAGACCCGGGAAGATGTTCAATGGAGAAATCAAAGGCAGAAAGGATGGCCTGCCATCGAGCAAATATTTGTTTGGAAATCAAATTTTTAACATCTTTTTGCAAAATATCTTTGGCTGCTTTGCAGTCTGTGCGTATAAGAAAAGGTTGATTTAAGAGATCGCTTTGGAATTTGGTGACACAATGAACAATGGCTAATAATTCTTTTTTCACCATTGAGTAGTTTAATTGGGTAGAATTCCAAGCCTTTGAAGTATATCGTATTAATTTTTCTGTGGTATCTACTCGTTGTTTGAGTATACCACCAAGTCCTTTATCGGAGGCATCACATTCTATTATTTTGAAAGCAGTGGGATGAGGAAGAGAAAGGCATTCAAGGGTTTTTACCTTACTCTTTATTACCTTTATTGCTTGAGTATGGATGTCAGACCAAGGAGGAGGATTCTTCTTGAGTCTATCATATAATGGTTTGGAATCCAAAGCAAGGTTAGGATAAAAATCACTTACGTAATTGAGGCATCCTAAAAACCTTTGTAATTCAGTTTTATCAAGAATCTTATCAGGAAATTTATCAGCAAAAGCTATAGATCTATCTATTGGAATGATAGTGCCATGATGTATCATATGTCCTAGAAATCTGATATTGGTTTTGAAAAGTGTAATCTTTTTAGCAGAAACCACTAAACCTGCTTGGCTAACAGCATGGATGAATGTATTTATGTGTTTAATGTGTTGATCAATTGATTCAGAGAATATTAAGACATCATCAATATAAACTATCATAAAAGGGTAGTAAGAGTTGAAAACATCATTCATTATTTTTTGAAATTCTGATGGTGCATTTTTTAATCCAAAAGGCATTACATTCCATTCGTATTGTCCAAAAGGAACATTGAATGCAGTTTTGTATTTATCTTGCTCCTGGATCTGGATTTGCCAATATCCTGATTTCATATCAAATTTTGAAAATATGCAAGCCTGAGCGACTCTATCTAATAAATCTTTTTTATTAGGTATTGGATATCTAATCCATTGTAATACTTTATTTAATGGTTTATAGTTTATTACCAATCTAGGAACTCCTCTTTCTTTTTCAGCATTTTTATTAACATAAAAAGCTGCACAGCTCCAAGGGGAAGAACTTGGTCTAATGAGTTTTCTTTGTAGGAGTTCTTCTATTTCTTTTTTACACATTTCCAATAAAACAGTATTCATTTGTATTGGCCTAGCTTTTGTAGGGATTTGGCTTTCATTGAAAGTTGCTTCATATGGTAAGCTGATACTATGTTTTTTCCTATCCCAAAAAGCATTAGGATGTTCGCTACATATTGATGTTTCTATTTGCTTTTGTATTAATTGAATTTTTTGTTGACTTGAAGGCATTTGTAATTGCTCTTCAATTACTTTGTATTTAATCTCTTGTTTAAGTGTGCAAAGAAATTTTTCTTTTCCTTGTAATTGGCTTCTAACATTATTTAATTCTTTCAATTTTGGTTTATGTATAAAATTGAATTGTATTGGAATATTTTGAATTGTAGATGAAATTCCTTTTTCATCAATAGTTAGAGGATAAAGCAATGTTAGGAATGGAACTCCTAAAATTACTGATTGGCTTAATCCTTTTACCATGATGAATGGTGTATCAATACATTGGTGATTATTACATACAGAGGCGTTGGATAATTTATATTTAATAAATAACCTACTACCATCTGCTGTATTTAATATTTGAGTAGTTTTGTCAAAATATTTGGAAGGTACAAGTCCTTCGTTTATACAATTGAGATCAGCTCCTGAATCTATAATAACATTTGGAGTATGAGAAATTGATTTTCTATTTGGTATTCTTTGTTTATTATTTCTCTTCCTGTTTATATCAATATCATCCTGTGTTTGTGAATTTGTATTTTGGAATTGTATTTCTACATTTCCATCTGTATGTTCTATGATATGATTAGGAATGAACTGTTGAGGAATTTCTCGTGGTTGATTGGCATTTTGTAATGCCCATGATTTAGGTAGAATTATATCTGACCATTTTATAGTCTTTGGGACTATCATATTGGATTTTTCTATATTTGTTTGAAACAAAATTGTTTGATCTTTTTGATCAAGTTTCAAAGTATTGGGACTTAATGTATTCATAACCTTATAGTATATTCTATAGACTATGGCAAGATTTTGTGATCCATGGATCATATTAAAACCATGTGTTTTAAGATTTATCGTTAGTATATCTAAAATATTGGGATCTGTTAAAGAAGCAGAAAAATTAGGAAAACAGTTAAAATATATTGGCCCGCTACAGAGGCTGGATTCTACCATGCCTAGTAGAGAGTCTGTGAAAATATTGTGTCTTGTATCTCTTAGGCATACAAGCACAGAAGTGTTTAACCCTGGTCGGGTCAAAGGTTTCACGGCTATTTGGATTAGGCCAATGTGTAAGTTTGAATTTTTTGAATTTTCTCAAAAGAGGGAATAGTAATATTCTTTTCTAAACATAGGTCTTTTAACCAATGAAAAAATCCTATATTTAGTCTTTCTTTATGTAAAAATTTATTATATTTCTTGTGTAGTAATTCCATTAATCTAGGTGGTTGGAATTTCTGTAAATACCATTCTCTAATATTTTTATTTTCTTCTGATAAATAATCTTTTTTAATAAAAGCTTTATTTATTTTTCTTTGTTTCCTTTCTAGCTTGGCGGCTAGGTAGAATGCTATGTATTCTTCCGAATATTGAGTAGGATCTTCTTCTTCAAGTTGTAAAGTACAAACTTGAAAGTCATGTAATTCTTCTATACTTGGTTCAGTATTAGAAGTTGTAGGATGAGATGATGTATATGTTGGAATGACAATATTATCCCTAGTTCTATGTGTTCCTTGAAATTATATATATATATATATATATATATATATATATATAGAGTAATGATCCTATAGGACCCTCCCTCACCCATGTGTGTAGGACCCTAAAGAATCACCATTAAAGTTAACACAAATCCCTGAAAAAGTTATCACATGGGTCTGAGACTTGATTTTTATAGAGATTCGTATCAACTTTAATAGTGATCCTTTGGGGGTCCTACAGACATGGGTGGGTATATATATATATATATATATATATATATATATATATATATATAAGAAGATACTAAGTAACGCCTATAGGTGAAAATGAACAGTGATTTCTCCTACCCTCATCACCGTCCAAAGTTCATTGTGCAGTCACGATTGTCCGATAGTGTTTCATTTTTTATTTTTTTCTACAATTCGGAATAATCTGAAATTTGTAACGTTTGTTCATAAAAAATTGCAGAATCTATGAAAAATATCAAAACAATATTTTACATAAAAAACATTGACTAGAATACCCCCAAAAAATCTCGGGGGAGTATTTTGGTCAATTTTGTTTTGGTGAATAATTTTTTTTTTTTTTTTTTTTTTTTTTTTTTTTTTTACATTTTGGTCAATTATATTTTTCTATATGGAAGAGTCTTCCCAACACCTACAGGCAAAATGAACGATGATTTTGCTTACCCTCATCACCGTCCAAAGTTCATCGTACGGTCACGATTGTCCAGTAGTATTTTATTTTTCATTTACTTTTTACAAATCATATTGATTTAAAATTTGGAGGGTATGTACATATCAGTAAGGCACACTTAATAAAATTATAAAAAATTTATTTGCAAAAAATAAAATTGACCAAAATACTCTCGAGATATTTTGGGGATATTCTGGTCAATTTTTTCATGTAAAATATGTTTTTGTAGATTCTCCTATTTTTTATAAAAAGAATCTCCAAATTTCATATCATTCTTATTTTTAGAAAAAAATGAAAAAATAAAACACTACTGGATAATTGTGACCGCGTGATTGTAACCTTAAACAATTCAATGAAGGCGCAGCTCCAAATTTTATCATAACATGTAATTTTGTTGTAAAAAGTATTTCGGATTATCTTAAAAAATATTTTCATATCTAATTACAAAATTTTAAACTCCAAAATTGGTTAAAATCGAGTAGACATATAAATATATGAAAATCTTGAAAATGGACGGTCTAGATAATGTGTTGTAAGATTCACTATTTTTGGGACTCAAAAATATTTTTCTTTTTAGTATTTATACATCTCGATGTTGAGATGATCAATTAGAGGGTTTCTCAACATTAAAATAGCCTTTCCAGAAGACTTTTGAGGTGCATATGTGATTTTACGTTTTTAAGGTTGCAACCTTATATAAACTTTTCCCTTTTATCTTTTTTATAAGGAACATAATTTCAATAGTTTGGGGAACGTTACGAAGGTATAGGAACTTTGAACTTTGAGTCTAGCCATCTACAACCACCCTTTTTAAAATGGGAAATGTTTCTATACTTTCCCTACCGTATAGAAGTCTTATACTTCCCATATCCAGCTGTCCAATTTTGATCAAGTAAGCCATTGATCGTTTCATCTGTATCCGACACCTCAGAGTATTTTATTTTTATTTTTTATACTATAAATATATGAATATGAAATTTGGTAAGTGTTATCATCTCAATAGGGTGTACCTAAAAAATAATAATAAAAAAATATAACAACCAAAATACGCCTAAAAGTTTCACACCTGTTTTGGATATTTTATTTTAGAGCTAATATTTTTTTTGGTGTGAGCTTAAGAGAGAGGTGGACACCTAAATATTAGTGTCAAAATGTTTTATAGAAAACATACTAAAGATTAAATAGTGTAGAGACGCGGCATTGCAATTGGATCCATCTCAACCGTTCATTCAAATCTGACGGTTAGATAAGGGGAAGTATATAACTATTATACATTAGGAGAAGTAAAGAATGCTTGCCCTTTTAACATCTTATGGATAAGACTAATCGTGACCTCCTTATACTAAAAGCATAGCTAGCAACTTGGGGAATAATAAAATATCGACAAACTAAACCATCTGTAATAAATCGGTTTTATTTCAAAAAGTTAGAGAAAAAATAGGGTAAAAATTATAGATCCCCAAAAAAATAAGATAAGTTATAGAATCGTGAATATTTCACATTTGGTTAGAAAACCAGTAGTGAAAAAATTGGATATATAAAGATGATTCAATACAAGATTATGATTTGCAGCTATTGTATAGATATATTAATGCTATTAAACATAATTAGTGTCATTAGAGTAATACTTGACAGTCTTTTATTGAAACTTTCAATAAATCCAGCAACAACGCTTATTCTATTGTCACACATATCGTAGATTTATTGAGAGCATAAAATGAAACAATGTCAATGCTAAACACAAGAACTAGCAAATAACTATGAACCAAGGTATATGATTATTTTTCAAAGAAAAAGCCAAAAAATGCTCTCAATATAGGATTACAGTTAATTAAAAGAAAATACAAATACCTAAATATATAAAATAGTAGTCCAACCAAAATGCTATATTGTATACACAAATAAAATAAAAATTTAAGAATAAAATATGAAATAAATCAAACATCTCTATGCATAAAAAAAAGCAACTAAGTACTCAAGCATATTTGAATCTTGCAATGAATTCTAAGCTACCTAAATCTTTAGTCTTATTGAACCTCTCTATTGCTCTTTATAAGAACACCTTGGATTTAAAGAAAAATATATATTTTTCATTGGGTTACTCTTCTTCCTGTTCTACCTAGTACAGTTTGTATAGAGCCGAGGCTCTAAACAATCAAAGTAAAGCCCACCTTCAAATAGTATTGAGAAATATGATTTTAATATTGGAAATCTTTGTGATAGCCTTAAAATATATTTTTATCTTTAATTATAAAATTTAAAGCTTCAAAAATTGATGGTCCAAAAATGCATTACAAGACGCACTATTTCCAAAACTTGAAATCTATTTTTTTCTCATGTCCATGCATCTTGACGTCAAGATGATCAATTTGAGGATATTTGGGCACAAAAATAATCTCTTGTAGTAAAAGTTTTGAGGTGGGCTCTAATTTGATTGTTTAGAGCCTCGGCTCTATATAAACTTTTTCCTTTTCAGATATATGATTGTTTTTATTACTTTTTTTTGGGGAATAATATTGTTTTTCTAGGACAACTCATTGATGAAAGTTTTAATGAATTTTTTATTAAATAGAGATTTTTAATTTACTCTCGTCGTTAATATACTTATCTTTAAATTAAAGGTCAATAATATTAAGTTAATAAAAAAATAAAAGTTATAGCGAAGAAGTTTTTTTGAAAATTGGAAGACCATAAGCACCCATGCGCTGCAACTTTTGGAGAAAGTTACAAACCATCAACAAATATATTATATTATGTATATTGTAATAACATTGTTAGGGTACTCCCATTATAGAGCATTTTATAATTGTTCTTACCAAATTTTGGACATTTATATATCTTTGTTTTGTAACACAATAATTGTTTAGTAAGGTTATTTTTGTTTATTAGGAAGGGTGTGACAACATCCGCATGGGATGTGACATCACCTGCATAGACCATTAAATGACATTAGTGTTTTTGCTCCAGGTACAAAACAATGGTATATAATATCCAAAATTTGTCGAGTATAATTGTAAAATGCTTTATTGTCTGAGCGCCTTTCAGGCTACTAATTTTCATTTGCTTCTTAGAATCTAAAAAAGTTAGGAGCGGGGAAAATCCTAGAGAAACTGCAAATAAAGTCATGAAACGAACCCTTGATACCCACTGTTGACTCCATTTCGGTAAGTTATGTGCTTATTTTAGTACTATAAGGAATTTTTGTTTTTATTGCAAGCATTTCATGAGATGGTGCCATTCTATAGATACTAAAAATTAAAGTACATTATAGCCTTATATATTTATAACATCTTTTGCTGAGTTTTAGTATTTTTTTCCGAGTTACATGGGTTATTTCTTAAGTTTTTACCAATTCTCCCCTGTTTTTTCACATATCTAATATTTAAATTTATATTTTCCTTCTCACGACCTCAACCCCATTCTCAAAAAAAAAAAATGGTTAGTCATTTGGAATTTGGGCTCCTACCTTTTGGTGAAAATGGAGTCACAGAGCTCACCACAGAGCTCGGTCATACTACCGCCAAAGCCTCGAGTCATTCTAAAAAAAGAAAATATTGGTAAGTCGATGGGGATTTGGGCCCAAACCCTTTGGTGACAATGGAGTCAAAGCCCTGACCATAGAACTCGGCAATACTATTACCAAAACCTTGAGTCATTCCCATAAATAAATAAAAATATTGATATGTCAGTGGGATTTGGGCCACCTTCGGTGAGCACAAGATATAAAGTTCATAAACCAGCACACCATGTGATGCACAGCAATCATCTCTTCAAAGGAATCATCTCTTTTATTATTTTATATGCCAGTTGGCAAGGTGTGGTACTTCTAACCATAGAATTCGTCAAGGGAGTTTATTTCCTCAGTTGAAACAGGTGGTCATAATTATGTGTTATCCTTTTCCCAAAATTAAAGGGCCTTTGGTTGTAGCAATCAAGGTTGTCACCATAGGGCACACCCATGAGGTCGCAATAGCGCTTGTAGAATCCAATTCTATCAGCAACCCTGTCATCACTTCCATGGCCACATTCCAAGCCACCATTGATGATATTGGTAATGACACCGTACCCAGGGACCCTACCAGCCGAGCGGTCCGCAGCTGAAGGTGTCCATCCACCGGTGATGACATCATGCGCTGAGGGCTTCGGAGACTGCGGCGTCATCCAAAACCAAAAGGCAGTCTTGAAGGAGATGACAGCGTCGGTGGCCACGGCGTCTGGGTTGTTGATACCATCGAAGCCTATTGCTCTCCCAGCCTGACCATAGTTATAGTTCCTGCACCAACAATACCACTCATAAATAAATGTATGCGTATGCCCAGATTGAAATGAAAGGCAAATAACCTAGGAAACTAGTGATTGTGTAGATAGTGTATCTTGCGTACAGTAAACAAACTGCAACCACTGTCTCTACTCAAAAACGACAGTGTAGATACCACTAGACCTGCCACCTATTCATCTCCATCGTTCATCATATACGATGGCTCGTATGCAGGCCTTTTGTAGTTCAACCGGTAAGACAAACCCCTTCCCACTTACTCAAACATATTAGGATTTAGCTTTTTGAAGGTTTTAATGAGATTGAAAATCACAACGTGGAAACTATGTATGAGGGTGCTACCACCACGACTCAACCCTTTTTTCTGAATTATACAACGAAACTCAGGGAAAGTCTAGTTTCCAATGGATGACAGTCATCATAAATAGTAACACTTATTGTCCTATGTTATTTGCTTGGGGAAGCATCTTCTATCAACCAAACCCACAAGAAATATATGCCGAGTCAACATGGGCCTGGTAGGGTATCCGTCTCGCCCGGCTTCATTATCACTTGAAAAATAGGTAAAAAGTGGTATTTTCAGCATTATTTACTTTACTTCCACCAATAATCTGTATATTATCCCCAATTTGATCCATTTGGATACAAATTGATGCCTTTTTATCCTCCAAAACTCATTCTTTTAATAGAAATTATCATTTGGGCCTATTTTTCATGAAAATATGGTAAATTTTTCCTCTCATTTCTCGGCCAAATCATTTCCCATTGAAATCAAAATGTTGGTACAAGAACCTTCTAACATAACCCTATAACAATTTGGTGGATCACAAAGTAAACTAGAAGAAATCGAGATTCCAAATTTCTGGGGTTTTAAATTTGAAATTGAAAATCCTAGATATCTTTTTTTCTTTTTTGGGTGGTTGTGTAGGATTCGAACTTTTAGGACAGTGCGTTCCAACCAAGCGTTTAAACAGGGCCCCTCGTCATCGACGACTGGATCGTAATGGAGAGGTAAATCTACCATCAAAATTACTTTGGCGGATCAGATTGTCACTCAATCACCGTTCAACCCGCCATATATGTCAGAAATGACAAGGGAGTTGCCATGACATCGTATAAGAATATACTTTCTGATTTTAAAAGATGAGTTGCTGACCAAGAAAATACGACATATAAGGATGCCGTTTTTATGCGGACAAGCATGCATATGTAGAATGCAGGCCTCTTAATAAATCTATATCTGAGATGGATTTTAAGGCTTAATTTTTGACGACATGTAATTTCTAATATAGAGATCATAAATATGAAAAAATAAATAAATTTTAAAAGTTATAAATAATAATTCTAGTAAAAAAATATTTGGACCCTTGGTTTTCAGTGTTTTTAGAAAGAGCACCTACTTGTATCCATCTTTAAGATGTATGCTTTACACTTTCTAGACCGTATGTATAGAAATGCAGTCCAGACCGTATGAGACAATTTTCTTTTGTTTGGATAACCTTTCAACAAAGAAAACTTTACATTGATCCATGGGTCAATATCGTACTTATTGATGCAAAAGCACCACGTGAGGTCGATTATTTTTACACCTAGTTTCCAAAATTCTATTTTCAAGATGGATATTTGGACATAGGACATTGTAATCTCTAACATAGAGATCATGAATATGACAAATAAATTAATTTTAAAAATCAAAATAATAACTTTATTAATAAAACATTTGGAGCGATAGTTTCAATTGTTTTTATGTGGACCACTTATTTGCGCCCATCTTTAAAATGGATGTTTTATATCTCATACATAAATGTGGTCTCCATAACTTTAAGATGGATGCTTTATATCTCATGTAGAGTCCCCGCAACATGAAACAATTTTGCATCATAGATTCACCCAATAAACTTTCAAATCATATTATCACTCTCTATTGATGATAGGGAAACTATAAAAAATATATCTTAATTTTAGATTATTGAAAATAAACCCCAAACTTTCTAAAACCTCTCCCATACCTTTTTTTTTTTTTCTTTACCTTTTGTGTTTTGTTAACCAAAATCGTCTTCATTGGCATTCTTAGGAAGTGAAGACATCATGGTCCTAAGACTACCATAAAGGCTATTTTCATCTACTTACACAAAAAGGGGCTACGGATGAGGTTACATAAAAAGGGGCTACGGATGAGGTTTTGAAAAGTTTGGGGTCTATTTTTAATAATAAAAAAATAAAGGTATATTCTTTTATAATTTCTGAAATTTATTCATATATCGGATCAACATGAACAAAGTGAAACTTGATTGAGAGCTTATAAGCGGGGTCTATCAAAATGGTTGAATGGGATTTGTGCAGCGGACTCCAAATACTTAAAAGATAAATATCCCGCAATCACATGGGGGGAGGTTACTAGATTAGATGTGTGAAGGGACTGTTTCTTTTAGCTTTTGCAGGAAATCATATTTTTCTATAAATGACAACGATCATGCTTTTGTGAGAGGTGTTAGACTTTATTCGAATTACATTATCTGCATCATGTGGTTGCTATGGAATGAAAGGAACCTCTCGATTTTTTAAGGTAGGGTGGTAAATGGTTCGTATTGTAGTCGTGAGTATCAAATTTATTCATAAAATTGAGAGAGAGATTTACCAGGAGATTTGGATGGGTCCTCGGCCGTAATATTTTTTGCCGCCAGCGCAAGGCCACTGAGCACTAGCTTGACAGTAATCATCTCGTCGCTTCTCATTGACAAAGCAATAGCCCCATGCGTAAGGCCCATCAGGTGCATCTGCCCATCCACCTACACATCCAAAATTACTTGTATTTATGCCAAAACTGAAGAACAAAGAACACAGAGGGGGAATGAAATATAGCTTTAGAGACAGAGAGGGAGAAGAGATTTGCATACCGGTGGTCTCCTTTGAAGTCTGAGCAAGAAAAGCAGCGATCTCTTTCTTTTGGGTGGTCGTATCACCGGTAGTTCCGAATGCAGGAAATGACTTGGCGGCAGTGATGAAAGCATTGTAAGTGTAAATGTCTCTTCCTTCGCAAGAATTTTCATTTCTGTGCTTAAACATTTGATCAAACAGAGACTGCGATATAAGAGAAGCAACACCACCACCACCGGGAGGTTTGCACTGGCTCTGGCAACCTTCACCACAGTGCTCATCAGTGCTTCCACAAAAACCCCACCTGCTGCAACAAAGACCTCCTGCACACACCGCTCCTCCCCTCTCTTTGCCACAATTCTGGGCTAAGACACCGAGCCCATGCTCGCCTGCGATTAAGAAAACGAGCAAGAGAGATAGAGAAGCAAGAGAAGAAGCCATTTTTTTGTTCTCTCTTTTCTATTAACTTTGTTCTATGAAGGCAAGCATGGAGATCTTATATAGAGATCAGACCCCTCGGACGCAGTGATTTTACTCGAGAAAAGGGGGCGGCGGCTGTTCGATTATTTTAGCCATGGAGAAGTAAGACGTGTTTAGTTGCTTTTTTATTTGACAATTGTAAACCCCAGATGGGACTGTTTGGCAATATTGTTTAAAGGGGTGCGGTTTGTATAGAGCCGAGGCTCTAGACAATCAAAGCACAGCGTACCTTCAAATAGTATCGAGACACCTTCAAAAGTAAAGCGCACCTTCAAATATTGTGACAGCCTTAAAATATAATTTTATCTTTAATTATAAAATTTAAAACTAAAAAATTGTGTAGATCAAATAGATCTATGAAAATCTTAAAAATTGACATTCAAAAAATGTATTACAAGATACACTATTTTCAAAACTTGAAATCTATTTGTTTTTGGTGTCCATTCATCTTTGCGGAGATAATGAATATAAGGATATTTGGGCAACACAATAACCTCTTCTAATAAAATTTTTGAGTTAGGCTCTAATTTGATTATTTAGAACCCCAACTTTATATAAACTTTTTGTTTTTATAATTCCACATATTTTATACGGGGAATCATGTACCTGATCCAGACGCAGACCTGACATGCTAGGAGTCGTGCACGTGCACAGGGACCCGACCTGCCGGGTAGATTCAGATCCAGACCCAGACCCAGTCAACCTGACCCGATTGCCACACTTAGCTCTCGAGTTTGTCTAACACACAGGTGCAAAGGCGAACAGAACGTCTAGAAAGAAATTTATTAGTCTTTATTAACCACAATCAATCTAGAGTGGCCCGCAATGGGCATGGGAGACGCTGTGAATGTTTGGCAGAAAGGGAGATAAAAAATGAGCAGCCTTCTGGAAAGTGCCACGCGTCAGCCGTTACCGTTTAAGACCTTAGTGCGTTTACGGTCGGTCGCAAAGGAGATTCATACCCTCTGGGCATTGATTTCTGTGGTGGCTGCGGGTCCACCCACCGAATTTGGTCTTGGGCCATTGTGATCAGGCTTATCGGTATCTTTGGATCCAAAAATAAGAAATATTATTTAAATATAGGAAAATTTTATACGGAACTGAGCTCTAAACAATCAAATTAAAGCCTACCTCAAAAACTTCACTAGAAGATGTTTTAATACCACATATCCTCAAATTAAAGCCTACCTCAAAAACTTCACTAGAAGATGTTGTTTTAATACCACATATCCTCAAATTGAACATCCTGATATCAAGACACATGGACATGAGAAAAGAATGGATTTCAAGTTTTGGAAACAATGTATCGTGTAACACATTTTTGGACTGTTAATTTTCAATATTTTCAAGTTTTTATAGATCTGCTTGATCTACGTTATTTTTTAAGCTTTAAATTTATAATTAAATGTGAGAATAAATTTTAAGGCTATCACAAAGATTTTCAATATTGAAACCACATTTCTCGACACTATTCGAAGGTGCACTTTACGTTGATTGTTTAGAGCCTCAACTCTATACAAACCGCACCCTTTAAATATTATATTGTTTAAATATTATAATTAAAAGATATAATTATATTTATTTAAATACTAATACATATTATTAAAATATTATATATAATTTTATTTAAATAATAACACTACTCGATTCGGGTCCATATGGACCAGCACCCGGACTCGAATAGTATTTGATCCAATATTTGGACTCAAACCTGACCCATTGGGTCCAAATTTTAGACCCCATACCCAAACCCGGTCGGGTCCGGATCCATTGGCACCCGTACGTTTATCCATGGAAATGGATCTTAGTTACTTTCTCTTTTTGGGCACTTAAACAAAGACAATCATCTCTCTCCCGAATACTCGTAATTTGATTTAGAAAATTGATAGAGGTATAATTCTGCGGGAAATTTGGAAAGAGAAAATAGAAGAATTTTCGATGGCAATTGTCTATCTTAGAGTTCTCAATACTATTATACATTATGTGTGGTGTTGGTTATCTGTTACGAAGAAGGGTTGGGGCATTTCAGAGGTGGATGTAATGATTAATCTCTATACTTTGTTATCTTTGAGTGTTCCTAGGAGTATACCTAGAAGTATTTGGATTCCAATATTCAAGAGGGTATCAAACTCAACTTTAATGATAGCTCTTTAGGTAATTTAGGTGTGGTTGGAATTGGTGGGGTCCTTCGGAGTTGGAATGGGGATATTCTTTTTACTTATGCTAGACCCATAGGAATCGCTACTGCCAATCTTTTTGAGATTCTTGCTCTTTTACAATGACTGAAGGTTTTTATCAGTAGGAGTTTGGGTAATTGTTGTGTAACTAAAGGTCATTCGATGACTGTCATTAGATGTTGCAATAAAGAGCAAAGAGTTCTTTATGGCTTTAGATCCATGACATGGTAGAATTTATGACCATATCGTTTGTCCATGTGCATAGGGAAGCAAACGCTTTGGTTGACTCACTGGTCGAGGGTGCGGCTTTGCTAATCCCTTCTATAGTTTCTTACGATGTAATCTGTTTTATGTAATTTTCTCATCAATAAAATAGGTAACATTCATAAGAAGAAAAAGTTCACCTCTCTCTCTTTTGTAATTCGCTTATCAATAAAATAAATAACATTCATGAGAAAAAAAGTTCACCTCTCACCCCCGTGGTGACTAAAAGTATCAATTCACAACAAAAACCTATTCATATGGATGTGACGATATTGTTTTGGATGATTCCCTTCGATGCCATGAAATTGATATGGGATCATGTCCTATGAGACAATTCTGTCTTTGTTATAAGGAGGTCACCATTTCTCAGGTTAGTATGGATAGTTTGGGCAATGTTACCAAGATCAAGAAAGTTTGAATTTTGAATCTAGCCAATGATATTCTACAATCACCCTTTTTGAAATATGATGGATAAGATCAATTGTGACCTCCTTATACCAAAACTGAATGGTCACTTTGGATATTTTTTTCAAATTATTTTAGGCCTCTTAATAAGAGATAATGAGTCTGAAGAGTAAGTTATGTAGGATAGATGTGCAACCAGCTTTGCTCTATATGTTAAAATGTTGGGCAGTCAAAAAATAATGTAGCTATAGATTGAGTATTGTTGAGATGCATGAGTGGCAAGACAAAAAGTGATCAAATTTGAAATGAATATATTCGAAAAAATTTAGATGTGACACCAATAGACGATACGATAAAAGAGATTAGACTTTAGATGGCTGGCTATATGTGGCACAAACCCAATGCAACACCTGTTAAGAGGTGCGAGTTAGTTCAAGTGGAATGCTCCAAAGGAGCAAGGGGTAGATCCCAAAAGACATAGATAGAAATAATAATAAAAGATATGGGGATTTATGACCCTACTGAGGGTATGACCTTTATAGAGGAAGATAGCAGACCAAGATTTGTATAGCCGACCTCAATTAATTAAAAAAAAATTGACGATAATGATGATGAATAATGAGAGATACGGTTACATCTTACTCTGTCCTATACACTAACAAAATCATTTGTTTGAAAGAGTAATAGAACCATCTTAGAGATGGCTAGTTTTATGATGACTTGTGTTAATGTAACTAAAACATTATGGGAAAAACATTGAGGACAAACATGTATATCCTCAAAAGGCTTTTAATCAAAGCTATAGACTCTACATCTTACAAATTATGAATTGGTAAGAGATATTATTTAAGCAACTTAAAGAAGAGGGGGCCAATCGCTCACTTTCTAATCTCATATCAACTTTGATATAGTCCAGAACATAAATCTTTAGGTTATAATTATATAGGACGCCCCAAAAGTTAAAAGATTTTCAAGTTTTACGATATGAATAAGTCGCACTGAAATTAGAGATAACGAGTTTCTCAAAGACCATAAGTGAGATAAGTCACCTTTGGAGGATGATAATGATCTACTTAAGGATTTGGGCGATTTAGATCACCACCCATATTGGATAGTAATCATAACCAACATGATGGTATTGAAACAACATCACATCTCCTGCTAAGTGGTAAAAAAAATTCTAGGTCTTGCCCATAAAATCTTAGTGACGTTTATGTCCATTGAGAAACAAATAACTATATTGACCTTGACGAAATTGATGATTTCTATGACTTCAATAGCATACTAAACTGGCAAGATTTTCAAAATTTGCTCAATGCCATAAAAGAGATTGATTCAATTTAGAGGAATCAAAATTCCAATCCATGTGATTTACCTATAACTAGGAAGGTTATTGGTTGCAAAAGGTTACTTATAAATAATCTAAGAGTTATTTACGGACCTTAAGTAAGTTAGGAAAAGACGAGTTGCTCTTTTTATACCCGAAAATTACAATCAACGTCGGTCAACGTGATTTTTTTTTTTTTTTAAATAAAATTAACCCCTCGGTCCGAAGATGATATCTTCGGGCCATTTTTTTCTACTTTCAAAATAAGTTTCGGTCCGAGGATGGCATTCTTGGACCGCTTTTTATTTTTCAAAACTTAAGTTTCGGTCTGAGGATTTAACCTCAGACCGAAACTTAAGCTTTAAAAAAAAAATGGTCCAAAAATGCCATTCTAGGACCGCAACTTTATGTTTTGAAAAAAAAAAGAGGTCAGAGGATGGGATACCACTTTTCTTTTTTTAAAACTTAAAAGCGGTCCAGGGATGACATCCCCGGGCCACTTTTTTTTTCCAAAACTTAAAGTTGCCGTTCAATGATGGCATTCTCGGACCAAAACTTAAGCTTTTAAAAAGAAAAGAATCCCCAAACCGCTTTTTAATTAAAAACTTAAAGTTGCGGTCCGAGAATGGCATTCTCGGACTGAAACTTAAAGTGGTCCGAAAATGCCATCCTCATACCGTAACTTAAGTTTTGATCCAAAAAAAGCGATATCCTCGAACCGAGGGATAATTCTATCAAAAAAATCGCGGTGATCAATCCTGATTGTAATTTTTAAGTATAAAAAGAGCAAGTCATATTTTTGTAACTTATTTAAGGTCCGTATATAATTAACTCATAATCTAATTTCAAACGGTTTAATTGATAACTTAAAGGGTAGTTTAGTGGTACAGGGATTTAATCAAAGAGACAGAGTTGACTTTGTTAGTACACGTTCCCTGTTTCCGATTTCATATCCATTATAATTACCTTGGCATTTGTTTATTAAGACTAGTAACTTTATTAGATAGATATAAATGTTACATTTTGGAATTGGGAGTCAAAAGCAACCATTAAAATGAAATAACATGAAGGCTTAATAATTGAGAGCCAAGGACGTAGGTTACATATAAGTTGAAGAAATCATTATATGACCTAAACCAATCTTTTACAAATTTGTTTTACCTTTGATAATCATATGTGTAAAAAAAGGATATGATCAATATGCCATGAAGATTTGGGGTAAATTAAAATCAAAAACCAAGATTTGGGGTAAATTTACAGTACTTCTATTGTTTGTAGGAGATATGCTATTGGTTAGAAATGATGAGTTTGTAGACTATGAGACCATTTATCTTTATTACAGGAAGGTCACAAAAATTTCTAGCCATCCCACTTCAAATTAGTGAGCTTGAGGTTTTCACACAAAGTTCTAGAAATTTTTCTTAAATTATAAAGCTAGTCAATAATACTCTCACAACCGCTTGATTTGAAATCCAATAGACAAGAATGATTATGGCTTCTTTTTACCATTAGTAAATGATCTCTTTTTATATTTTTTCGGAAATGATAGATAAAATTAAATCAAGGATTTTTCTCAGTTTGAGACAAAATACCTAGGAGAGGCATCATAAACCTCTAGGAAAAAAAATTAATAGAGATAGAAAGCCTAAAATGCTTTATTCTGAGTTAAAAACTATATCTTGACCAGTTTTCCCTCGATTTCCATCCTCGTCCAACACATCGGAGATCGGGGAGATGGATTGATTTGAAAGAGAACAAAAGAATGATTTGGGCTATATATATATATATATATATATATATATATATATATATATATATATATAGAATAATCTAAATTTCACAACCTTTCAAATTACAAAGGTTCAAGATAAAGAGTTGTGAATAGTGGATTTATTTATTGTGTAGTCTATTTTTTAAAAAATGTTACTTTTGTGAGGCAATTTTGTAAATATTACAAGAAGACAAAAAGTACCTTTGTCATCTCTATAAAAGGTAAAGTTAAAATTTTAAAAAGACATGGGCACTCTATAAAAAAAAGTTTTAAACTACTAACTTTCAAAATGCTTTTGTACTTTTATTAAACTTTCAAATTTGCTCTTGCTTGATGGTGAAGTTACCTATTTAAATAATTTTTTAATAAAAAAGTAATGATTGTTTTGATAAATACACTCATCACAACCCCTTCTAGCTTGAACCATTGTATTTTGAGGGGTTGTAAGCTCTAAAAAAAACGTATATATATATATATATATATATATATATATATATATATATATATATATATATATATATATATATATATATATATATATATATATATATATATATATATATATATATATATATATATATATATATATATAAAGCTGGGGTTAGTCTACTAGCTCATATGAACATATGAACTCAATAGTCCAAATTGAATCTGGGCCGATCTGACTATCACATATGTCCGGTAGTGCTTAAATTTTATATATTTTTTTATACATCCAAATCACTTGAAATTTTAGGTGTGTGTTATTCTCATTTAGGTGCACCTAGTAAAAATATAAAAAAAATTATTGGTGAAAGAAAAATGACCAAAATACCTCCTGAAAGGTTTTGGGGGTATTTTAGTTAATTTATTTCATGTAAAATATTGTTTTGATATTTTTCAAAGATTCAATTATTTTTTATGAACACACGCTTAAAATTTCAAGTGATTTGAATTTATAGAAAATAAAATAAAATTCAAACACCAACGGACATCTGTGCTCGTGGCCCAGATTCAATCTGAGCCGTTGGGTTCATATGTTCATATGAACTAGAGGAGCTAACCCTAGAGTTTTCTATATATATATATATATATATATATATAAACAATCAAGTCAGTGTCCACCTCAAAAACTTCATTAGAAGAGGTTGTTTTGATGCCCAAAGATGCTCAAATTGATCATCTCAACGTCAAGATACATGACATGAGAAAGAAATGGATTTCAAGTTTTGGAAATAGTCCATCTTGTAATGCATTTTTTGACCATCAATTTTCAAGATATTCAAGTTTTCATAGATCTGTTCAATCTTTACTATGTTTAAAACTTTAAATTTTACAATTAGAGATGAAAATTGATTTAAGGCTATCACAAAGAATTCCAGTATTGAAACTACATTTCTCGACAATATTTGAAGGTGTTTTTTATTTTGATTGCACCCTTTCTAAGATTGGAAAGGCATGTATTCCCCACTAATCGATATATATATATATATATATATATATATATATATATATATATATATATATATATATATATATATATATATATAGAAAAGAAAAAGAAAAAAAAAAATCCAACTTGAAGGAAGACGTGGCCATATGCTACATGTACAAATGGAAAAATTCCATGACCATAAAGCTTACTATAAAGAGAGAGAGCGAGACAAGCACTTTGCATTGAAACAAAATCCACCGGTTCAGAAGGGCGGCCGTATTCACTACATAAACCATTTTGTGCACCGAAACAAGAACCGACAAGGTTTCTCGTGATCACTCCCAGCATAAAAAAACACACATTAAGAAAGAGAGAGAGAGAGAGAGAGAGAGAGAGAAAGCACCATCACGCTGACTGACTAACACATTCATCAAATAACCACAACCAAAACTTAGTTCAAGGCGCCCACATGCCCGGCACCATCGGAGGTGGTGCCTCATACTCAGTGGCGTCGCAGTAGCCCCTGAGTACATCGCCCTGCTCGGCAGTGAATCCGATCGACGCAAGCATGGATGGCCAGCAGTGCCTCGTGATTATGCGAATGCCCCTGCAGCAACCTTTCCCGAGATACATCTCACCATTCATCAAGAACAGTATGATCTCATTCGAACATGCACGCAGCTCCGAAAGGGCCTCCCAGCACTCAACAAGCCCGTGGTTGGTGCCCAGCTCCTGCAGCGACACGGGCAGTGGCTCGAGAGGGCTTGCGATGGCGGAGGAGATGAGAAAGGAGATTATGAGTAGGGATGAAGCTTGTTTGATGAGGAGGCTTGCCATTTTTAAGGGTTGACGGAGAATTGTTTAGAGGGCAGGAGGAGGAGGAGAGATCATGGGAAGAGAAGGTCATGAGGTAGTGTTTATAAAGATGGTGGTGGCGGCTGTGCATGTTGAATGTGAGGGGTCAAGCGGGTGGAGGCTTTTGTTTGAACGTTATTTGTTAGTGGGGAAAGCAAGGAGGTGGGCGAAGTGAGGGTGTTTATTTGAGGGAGTTACATGAAGGGAAGACGGCAGTGCTAGTAGAGAGAGAGAGAGAGGAGAGAGAAGGTGTTTTTTTTTATGGAAATGGATGCGATGCAACAAAAATAGAGAGATTTGCAATAACATAGCATGAGCCACCCAGCACATTTGCTTCTTATGAGCGACACTTCTTATTCTAAATTATTTCACCAAGAGTGATTTACGTACAGACACCAAAATTTTAAAATTTTATGTAAAACACAAAGTGCTATGTTTTATAGGCAGAGAAGGCAGGTCAACCTAACCCTTTTTTTTGTCAAAATTGCCACTAGGTCAATTTGAATTTTAATTATTTTTTGGTTTTTTTTGTTAGTAAAATTCAGATTATACGATAGTTAATTTTGAAAAAAAGAAAGTGTGTTGATCGATCTTCTTTATAATTTCTAGATATAAGTGGAGCATTTCATATTTTACCTAAAATTTTAAGGTCCGTACGTAAATCACTCTTATTTCGTATGGTTCTCATAGCTCCCTTCCTATGAAGTTTTATTAGGGGTGGCAATGGACCCGAAGGGTATACCCAACCTCAAGTCCAGGTATGGATTCAAATTTTGGATATACGGGTCCAGTCGACCCGACACGTAACCGTAGTCATAGGCTATATGATGGTTAAAAAAAGGCCAAAAAAAAAAAAGCTAATAGTCATAGGGTGGCAATGGATCCGACCAAACCCAGGACCCGACAGGTAGACCCTGGACCCGACTGGCCCAAGTTCGGCTAGACCTAGACCCGACCGTTGCCACCCCTACCTTTTATAAAAGGGAAGACTCACTTTACTTATGGGATGGGGTTTCTATGAGTCGGACTACTCATATATACATATGCAGCCCCTGACTAAAATTTATTTTAGATGATTTGTTTTTCTAATATATATTTTTTTAGATTCATCATCTAGGCCAAGATAATCATAAATATGAAAACAAAAATAAACTTTTAAAATTAAGAATTTAACTTTTTTAGTATTTTTTTATGCGACATCCAGAGCTTATTTATGGACAATACACTGTAGATAACTGCAATAAGTTAGGGGGCTTGCGCCTGCTGACTCATGAAACAAAATTTTCATTACTTATATTGGTGGACACCTCCCTTGGAAGTTCTATAGTAATAGGAGACTCACTTTACTTATACGATGGTAGACAACAAAAAGGCCAAGGCGTAGGGTACAACATAAGAGCTGCTCTTTTTATGGAAATAAATAAGTGAATACGATGAATGTCACAACTTGGCATACATATGGTAAATGGCAGGTATGATCTTATTAGGCTATAAGGAGACTTTTGTTTGACAAAGGTTACTAAAAAAAGGGAACCATTTTTTTTATTAATCAGCAAAGCAAATATATCAACCAAAATAAGCTTAAAATAAAAAAGAAGACGAGAAAAAGGGAACCAACACTGGTAACACTGATCATATATGCTCTGAACACCAATAAAGAATCATATAAGCTCTGAACGCCAATAAAGAATCATATAAGCTCTGAACACCAATAAAGAATCAAATGAAGAAAGCCCCCAACTTAGCCAAAAATCAGCCTCTTCATTAGTCACTCGACATGGTCAGAGGACACATCCAATCTTCTTGACATGGTCAGAGGACGCATCCAATCTTCCACAAACATCATGATCTCAAATGATCAAGTTCTCAAATTCCACAAAATTCTCTATTCCTTCTTATGATGGTATTAAGAGTCACCTTCCACATCGCGACATTACCAATACTGTCTTCCTCCAAATTCCTCAACGCTTACCAATACAGCCTTAGCCTCTGCCACACTAGCAGTAGCAACGTTCTCAAGGTTTATTGGGTATTAACTATTTCCTTAGATTTCTCTTTAGGAGTCCAAATCACACATTTTTCTTTTTTCTAATAACCCCATAATATAAATAGAACTTAAGATACTCTTTTAACCTATTTATGTTCCGTCTAGTGGTAATTTCAGTTACTATAATGAAATTTCCAGAGATCAATCAAAGCAAAGCAGTGCATTAATTTTTTGTGTCAACTTTTTTGAATCATCTAAAAGCTCATGAAAACTAATAGTATGTGCTCTTGAAAAATGTAAAAGTTAACGACACCTTGCTTTCTTTTTTCTTCTTCTTTTGGATAAAAGGTTAACATTGGATCAAGGAAAGAAATGGAGCAGTAGAGACATCTGAGAATCTACTACATTCCAATAACTAGGCTGTCGCAGAATCGGAACATTTTTATGAAATGATTAACTAAAGTGGAATCAGAATATCATAAAAATATATGGGAAACAAAATAAGATATAGCAAGTATAGCAGCAAGGACATCAATATCGATATAGGTTCGATCCAAGTCATATCTTACATTATTAGCAGAGGGAACATGAATCCACAAGACAAAACATATCCTATCTCCTTACTTTACAAGAGCAATAAATAGATATTACAAGGTCCCCCCAACCAATGACTCTGACATTTTCTAATAGTTGACAATTATGAAAAGCATGAATAAACCAAAAATTCAACATTCATTTCGGCACACATTCAAAAAGCATTGGTGAGATTAGCCAGTTGCTTCTTCCGGGAAGAATGTGCAATGCTGATGAAGCAATACCAAAATGAAAAAAGCGGACTAAGCCAAATGTCCATCAGAGATCCTGCACACAAGAAAAGAAAAGGTGAAACAAAGTGAAAAAAAGTAAATGTTGATGTTCAAATAGCTAGAAAAGAGAAACGAGATTTCTAAGAAGTCACTAGCACAATTTCTAAGAAATCGCTCGCAAAACGTAAATTCATGGTAAGAAATCAGATATCACTTAGGTAAATGATAAGCAAATAAAAACAAAATATATGTAGCAAAAAACATTAAAGCTTGAAGTTGGACAAGGAGATCATCCATCATATACTAAGGTTGCATCATTATAAAGTATATCATGATAACCAATAAGGGCCCTCAGATTTGTTAAAAGAGACATCAGTAGAAGTTGCTAAAACATAACAATAACCAAAATTCGAGGGATAAGGCATTGTCATTCATAGGAACAAAATTGGAACTGGGTCATGAGGCGTGTTGCAAAGCCTAGCAGGCATGTATGTGTGAGTGTGCATGTGTATGTGGTTTCTTTTGATAAGGGCATCTTTTTAGAATAAGTGAGGAACATGCTTCAGATGGTAACAAATAGAGATCTTTTTCTTTTCTTTTTTTTCTTTTTTTTTACTTTGTTTTTTTGGTAGTAACAAATAGTGAGACTCGAGACAATCCAACATGTGAGACACACATCCCTAGCAAAAGAGACCCTGCCCCTCAAAATCCATGCAAAACCAGTCAGCGTTATCAATACATTCAGGAGCTTTTAAGGGACACCATACCCAAGCATCAGTTCATAAGACTGCATTTAACACAGTACCTGTCAAGAATGCACATTAAACAGAGATAGAATGTTCAGCACTGACCATAGTGTAATATTATAGGAAAATATAATCCACAATTATTGATGCTACTTCTGCTTTTTGCAAGGTCCGTTATGCATGAATAGATATAAATTTGGAGTGTGTGCTACACAAGATTACAGCATATATGACCCTCCAAATTAAAACAGAATATTGATTTTTCTAGAGGATAATAGACCAAGGTAGTCCAGCAATTATGAAAAATCGAAGCACTTCATAAACTATAACACAATAGCCCCAGCTTGATACAAACAGGAAGTCTGGGAGGGGGACAATAGGAATCAAGCAAAGAATAATTTGGAGGCTCAGGAAAAGATCAACGTCGGAAGAGGAACAGGAGATATTTTCAATTTGGTATGATAACTAAAAGGTTTACAGAAGGTAAGCCAGGATAATGAAAACTAGCTCATTTTAGTCTCAAATGAATAAACTAGGAGTTGAAAGACCTCTACCCATCTGTTAAAAGGAAATAAAAGCAAACAATGTATTCCATTAACAAGACAAAGATGATCATCACCTATACATGAAATAGGTAGTTCAAAATAAATAATAAATACATCCATCCAACCGTGTCCCCTGCAAGATACCCATATACATAGTTTGGGCTATGAGCAAACCACTACCACTTGTTCGAGGTAACAATGGCATGAGTCTTATACTTGTCATTGAATGCATGAAAGAATGCCTTTGAATATCTATAACTTTTTGCATGCATAAAACTTTGAAGGCTCGATGGTTTCACATAATTTTAGGTCATTAATTTTGAGACACACGACTTAATAAAGGTATATTTTCTACTTAAATAATATTGGATCATTTGTTATCTTATCGTTTGCAAATACATATTATGCATATACCAAGTTTGAGACCAGAAAATATATCTGGCCAAAAAAATGGGGCTCATATCCAAAACATGTTTCCCCAAACAGCCCAAACCTTGAATATGCCTATGCAAGATAAAAAAAAAAAATGTTCTAGTTTTCCTATCATGTTTTGCTAATTCTAGATTAGTCTTGAGGCATGCGTATCCTCTGTCTACCCTGTCTTCATCTCTCTCAAAGCCCATTTGCAGGCCATCGTCTCTTTCCCCCATCTCCTCCATTATTTTTCCTCCTATTTCTGCTCCTTTTGTCCGCCATTTTTTGCATAGAGAGCATTTAGATAGTGCCTCCACGTACAGGAAATCAAGATTGAGCAACCAGTGTAGTGAAACCAGATGTTTTCACATCATGTAGGATTAATGGCCAATACATTATAGAGGGCCTTTTTATAGTTTCGTATTCATTATTGGAGGAGTTGGGCACAACGGGGCTCAAAGAATTTGGTTTTCTTTTGCATAAACTGGTATTGGGTCCATGGTGATTTTCATCGTTATGAGTATGCTCTTTATTTGCATCAAAAACCCTGATTATCTCAGGTAGATAAGAGAAATCATCATGCTCCAGGCTTTAGGGTTAGGGTTTGCCCAAGAAAATGTGCTCGATTGGGAACCTGACTGTTATATGTGTATTTCCTATTTGCTATTAGGGTTTGTTGACGTTTTCTGTGGTCCTTGAGGCAAGGTTTGGTGATTAAGGAAAACTTACTTTACCTTTGATTTGCTCTTTTGCCCCTGATAGTTTTTTATCATATGCAGTAAAGGGTAACAGCAATCCTTTGGGCTTAATTGAAGTGATTTAGGGAAAGGATGACTAATCCACAGAACAACTGTGGGTTGTTGGGTTCTTCCTGCTTCATACTCTTACCAAACTTTTCTCTCTAATTTGTATGATCCCTTTTACTGGGTTCTGTGATCTCTATATTTTGAATTTTTTTTGGTTGAGAAATTGGGATAAAGAGATGCTTAGAGAGGATGCACAAAAGAGACCTTCTCCTATGGACTTCACTTCTTAATGGGGAATTGAAAATGGAGCATGATTACACAAGGCTATGAGCTTCTATTCAGGATGTGAGAGAAAGCGTTCACCCCAACAAAGAAAATCTGCCATTTTCTGTGACAAATAACAAATTTTAGGTCTTGCCACTTAAAATAACAAAATAACAAATTTTCTATGATGAATAACAAATTCTGTGATTTGTTCATGCATACAATTAATTAACTGAGAAATAACAAAGTTCTGTCACTTCACTTCTTAACAGGCTCCTGAAATTTGGGCTTGATTATATAAGGCTATAAGCTTCTAGTCTCCGATTTAGTAAGAGAAAGTACTCAACCAAACTAAAAAGTTGCCCTCAAAAGTGGATATGGGAATGCATCTGGATATGGGAATGCATCTGGAAAGTTGCCCTAAAACGTTTGTTAAGTGTTCCATGGAAAATAATATCTGCATTAAAGGTTATCTTTACATTGTCTAATATGATCTGTCAATCTGATTAATATCTTGATTTTTCACAACATCATTTGGTATTTACTTTAATTTCTGTTGGATTGTGCTTCCATCCAATCACCATTAAGTTGAGGTTTTTTAATACGTAACTTCTGATTAAAATAAAAGAAAAAAAATTTCAAGCTTTGCATATAGTCTTGTTAAGAGAACCGCTCTTTACCCCCCATTAATTCAAGCTTTTGACTTACTGTAACATATAACTGAATATGAACTTCTCATTTTTTTGAACTTCTCATTCATGTTTAAACATTAAAATTAGACAACTAGAAACTACCAAATGTTGATCAATTCTTAGAATGCAGGTGTGCTCTTTTCTTTCTTTTTTTTTCTATTTTTGGATTCAAAATTTTGTTAAAAATGATGTGCAGGATAATTTGAGCACTGATGAATGTCAAGCATTAAAAGAGAACTTTTAAGGCTCCACGCATTTTAAATTACAATGTTTTACTCTTCAAACATATCCGATAAAAAAGGGAAGCATTAAGAAACTCATTTTATTTTCATCCAAAAAATATTAATTAAATTATAATTGCCCTTCCTACTAGGGAGCAACTTCTAGAATATGAATAAACACCCAAGTTTTACAAATAGATGACTCAAACAGGGGATATGCATATCGTAGGTTCCATATAGAAGCTATTCCAATAGCATTGTCCCATTAACCAGGATTTGCATACCCAAGATATGAATAAAAAACAGAGTTGCATACAAAGAAAGCCAAACAAGCACTTTTAAAAAGCCATGTTCAACACTAAAACGGATATCAGAATCCTGGTAAGTAGAAACAATCCTGGTAAGTAGAACTATAGAATCTTTGGATTTTCTATGGATAATATACAAATCCAATCGAACTCATGTATGGATTTGCATATGAAGTTACATTAAATAGAATGGCAGTATGAAGTTACATTACATAGAATGGCAGTCTGGTTTTCCCAGCCACTGCCAAGGTCGGACAGTCCCACCATACTCCACCAGCTAATGCAGCTACTTCGTCCTCAACAACCTCCAATCAACCAAACGTTATCACCTAATGCATCTACTCCCCTTCAACGAACCCCAATTAAGGAGCCCTTCTCCGTCTCAGGCTCAGCAATTGAAAGTATTTACAGAAAAAATTATCTTGTAAAGTGATAAGGGATTCCATCACCAGTTGCTTCTCCCCCATTGACACAATGTGCAAGGCAAAGGCAAAAGAGCTCTTCATTTCTACAAATCTGATATACCAACAGATTGATGTAGGCAGCTACCTGTTTTCATTCCCCTCACATGATCAGGAACAGTCTGCAGCCCAAAAATCTAATATGTGTTTCAAAGGGGCTATTCTTAGGCTCATGCCTTGAAAACCATCAATCAGATCTGTAAGCAGACATAGGTCCTGATTCCTCAGTCCCCACTAATGGAATTTTCCTTCATTCCAGGCACTTCGAGACATCCAGACAGATCGGATAACTCTGTGGGGCTTTAAGCTAGGGAATAAAACTAAACTTGTATAGTAGAGTCGTTTACATTCAGGGAATTTTCAGGTTAGAAAAGGATCATTGCTTAAGGAGATCAGCTAGCTTAATCTCATTGAGGAATTGAGAGAAAGTAAGCATTCCGAGAGGATCAGGTGAATTAAGGCTAGATCGGACTATTGGACAACTTCTAAACAAGAAGAGAATCACAGGTACCAGAGGTCTAGGATCCAATGGTGGAAAGAGGCAGATCAGAATACAGCCTTCTTCCATCGCATAGCCAAAAGTCACAGCGAACCCATCACAATACTTCGGAAAAATGGGTTCGAAAATCTATGATGGCCCTCAAGAAGTCAATAGATCACAATCATCATGTACTTAAGGAAAACTTTTCTCTGCCCATGCCCAGACTAGACCCAGCTTCAACAATCTCACCCTCCCCTCCCTTCTACTGATAAGCGAGCAGGGTTAGAAATACCTTCTTAGGTTGACAAGATCTATGCAACGGTTGCAAACTCAGTCAAGAGAAAGGGCCCAGACTGAATGGCTTCCCAGTCACATTCTTCAATAGTTTCTGGGTATTTTAGCCCAAGATATATTAGCCTTAGCCAAATTCTATAATGGATACAAAGGTAATATGAGCCTAAACTACACTTTCGTAGCCGTATTCTCTGAGATTGAAGGGCAGATGACCTCAAAGACTTCAGACCAATTAGCCCCTTAATAGTCTATACAAAAGCTTGGTGAAAGTGTCAGCCTCATGCTTGAAACATGTGTTAAACTTCGTGGGCTACCCCTCACAAGAAGGGCCCTTCACCAAAGATAGACAAATGTTCAATGGGGCACCTATAACGCATAAAGGCATTCATGCTCGGCATCGATCTAATACTGGGGTCTAGCGCTTAATCTAGACCAAGAGAACACCTACCACCCAATTGACAGGAATATCGTGCGTGGGCTACAGGGAACGATGGAGATATTCTGGATCAAGGGGTCTGTCACCTGCCCTGTTTCTTGGTCATTTTAAGCAGTAGCCAAAGAGGGCACTTCCCAGAAGGCCCTCTGACAGTGAGACCCCAATTCACCTTTCCTGTTCGCAATAATGGAAGAAGTATTCAATAGATCTATATGGAACATCTGTGACTACAATATGCAAGAAGGTTCCAAGTCCTCCAGACAAGGAACAGTTACAATATGCAGATGACACCATGGTTTTTCATAAAGCCACCCCCAACAAGTGGACAACCTTTGATTGTTCCTAAGGCGATCTGAACTCTTTACGGGTTTCAATATGAACATGTTAGATCAAAACATTAGCTACAGGACAAGGCTAAGCTATAGACTTCCTGCCAAGTTTTCCCAATGTCCATGGTCAGGATGCCCATGTTGGTCGTCCATCGCCTAGAAAGACTAATGTGGTACTTCTTGTCAAGTGGGCTGATGGTTCTAATAAATTCCCCTTCATAAGTGGAAAACTGTTTGTTTCTCTAAAGACTAATGGGGGACAGTATTAGGAAAGTCCGAGAATGAAACTCCTTCATGTTAGGAAAATGGTGATGGCACTATGCAAACCAGGGGGAAGATCTTGGTAGCAGGTTGTTCGGCATAAATAAGGGCTATACAAAACTGCAGGAGACATCTGTCGTAGCAGGTCGTTCAGCATAAATATGGGCTAGACTCATTGGGGTGGGTTCCCTCGAAGAACCTTGAATGTCAGGCCTCAGGGGACTGAAAGGCTATTCCTCAGAGCATTAAAGCTTCACCAGAAACATGCAGTTTAGACTCAGAAATGGACAAACTATAAGGTTGTGTAAAGATCTCAGGCTGGGGGATTACCAAACCTCTTCTTTTTGGCTAGCAACTAGGAGGCTACAGTAGCTCAGCCCCTCAAAATTTCAGGGAGCCAGATTATTTGGCCTCCCATCTTTAGGCAGATCCTCTCGAATTAAGAACTTCTCATTTGGCCTCGTCGCTATCCTTGCCTCACTGCTATCCTAGCTCTCCGACCATATTTTATGAGTTTTAGTACAAATTAGATGATTTGGGGCCCAAATAGCTATGGCTCATTTGCTATTTCCCCTTTTTACCTATGCCTCACCTGCAGCCTCTCCCATTGCCCAAGGTCAACAAAGCCTGGTTCAGGCCTACACTGCTGAAAATCCAAGCATTCACTTGGTTATCACTATACAAATAGGTCCTCAACAAGGAACCAGATAAAAAAGTGTATACAGTTCCCCAATCATTGCCCCATTTGCAGAGAAATTGAGGAGTAGATTGACAACCTCTTTGTTCAACGCCTAATAGCCGACCGTACGAAGTACCCTCTCTTGCAGCTCTTCGAATGGTCATGGGTCAGAACCCGGTCCTTACAGCAGATGTCTGCAGTGCATTACATACAGGCCCTCTCATCCATTGGTCTTTTCCTTTATAAGGACTCCATGCTTGCCACTCAATGGTATATTTGGTTAGTTGTGATAGAACTTTCAAAGGTAAATCCTCCATGACTGTAAGAGTCAAGGATACTATCAGGATTAAGACTTCTGTTATATTCTGGGCCCAAAGTAGGAAAGAATTCAATGCTTGGTCTCCAGCTGACTTCACCACCAATTAGAAGGCTATTATCAAGTTGAGACCGTTGCAGGCATCTAGAGCCTGCTCGTAGAATTCTCACCAAGCAGAGTTATTAAATAAATTTTGATGGCTCTTCCCATGGGCAACCCTGTGCCTGCTGGTACTAGGAGTTTATTCAGGACAGCTTGTCTCAATCTCTTCTTTCATTCTCTAGGCTGATAGGGGAAGCTTGCTCTACAACAGCTGAACCAATGGCCCTCTTGCATGGGTTGAGGCCCCATGACAGTAGTTGGGTTCCCTGCCTTATCGTGGAAGGGGAGTCGAAAAATATAATAAGCTGGGTCCAAAGCAGTAACCTGCCCATGAAGGCTTGACCCCATTTTTGATCAAATTTTCAATATTACGAGGCCCCTCCAATTGGTTTCTTAGGCACATCAGGAGAAGCAAACCATGTTTTAAATAGTCAGGCTAGGAAAGCTATGCACACACAAATTGATGTTAACAAGCAAATCTAACAAGAGCCCCTACCTACCCTCTATCTCTGTTACTCCTTCCCCCATTCTCATTGGCCCTAATCCCTTGCTCTACCGTCATAAGCTGGTAGCTTATACTCTCCTCACCCTGATTCTAATTTCCCCTGCTCTCTCCCTCTATTCCCACTTTCTTGGCAGATACAAGTCATGTAAACAGGCTCTGTGACAATGAGCCACAACTATGTAAGAATCGTCATGCATTGCACTTTATTTATACAATACAGCCAATTATGATAAAAACTTATGTGACTAAAAAAAATACTAAATTCACTTATGGCAGAAAAAAGTTAACATAATTTTGAAATACGCACAAATGTATAATCTCCATTTTCTAGAATCAATTGCATTCCTTTTTTTTATGTCTTTCAAGATCTGAGAAGAGATCCAACAAGTCAATTTGGAATTTGGCAAGTTGACACTGCTTGGGGCCTGGGCGAGCCCCAGGCCATGTGTGATTCAAAAGCATATTGGATTTTACCAGAATAAGAAAGAGCTTCCAATGAAAGGGGGGCAACTTTATGCACTGCATCATCAGATAGGATAAAATTTTTGAAGCATTGACACAATTCAAGTTTCAGTAAACCATGACAAAACTAAAACATAAAGGTTATGATGATGACAGATTGAACGCATAATTGAAACCAAGGAAAAGTACAATGAGCGATAATTTCAACAGTATTGAGTCTATGAAAAAAATTCCCTGGCACAAGTATAGGTATAATGGATCAAAATTGCTTGAATGCTAAAAAAGGTTCACTCGAATTCCATGACATCCATTAACAACAAAATAATAAGAGACCATTGGAAAATAAATTAGAAGAGTCAACTAAACCCCTGATGAAAATTTGAGCATAACCTGTTAGGTGAACATGAAAGCACACACAACAAACAATTTCACAAATTCCATGGTTCAATTCCGTTTACATAGCAACCTATAGTATGACACACCTCCAAGCAAAACATACAACAAAACCAGTTCATTTTCGAAGATGCAAAATTTGTTCACATCCCCATGTTCATTAGTAATTGCACAATTTTTCAAATAATATCCATTCCAGCAGATAGCCCAACAAAATTAATTCCAAAAATTAAAGACAAAGAAAAAAAGAAAAAGTAAATGTACCATTTAGAGTTAGACATTGCTTTGCTTGTATATCTTTGTATCAATAATTTGTTTGCCACACATTGCACATACACCTGAAGAAAACAAAAAATATCTGAAATTCAAACCAATCCACTAAATGAAATTACACAATGGGGGATAGAAACAGTAACCAGTACTAATGTTTAATATGGAAAACAAAATAAGCAAACCAAAAACTTAAGAAAAGGCATGAGAAATTATGACGACCTCACCTTTTTTATACGCACAGGTTTGACAATAGCGGCCATCTTGGTGTAACTGTTGCTTGCAAATAATACACTTGGTGGTCCCATAAGGCGTCCACCTGAGAAGCAATCCATTCAATTAAACGAAAACCCTAAACCCAAAGAACCAGAGAAAGCCTAACAACTTTACAAAAAGAAAAACCAAACTATAACCCTAACCTGTTCTTTTTGGAAAGAAGCTTGTTCTCGTTAACCTTTCGGCCCCCTCCTTCAGTAGTATTGCTGGCACCTTCCTTCCATTTATCGGGGACAATTACCTTAGAGAGTTTCTTCTCGCCTGTCATATACCAAAACAGATTCAGTATCACGCTTCAGAATAAACTTTTCCGAGAAAAATTAAAGAAATTAAAAAGATTTTCCATTGAAGTAACCTATAGGGACGAAGCTTACATTTCTCGCACACCATTGCTCCTTCAATCGAGCCCCAACCTGAACGATTTGTAGCGGTTGTGCTATGTATCGCTTGGGAAAATAAGATCGGAAAACAACATTAAGGGCATGAAACCGCTTAAAATTTCGCTGAACTATCCCTTACCTTGAGGGTATATTTTTAGCTTTTTCCGAAACCTTTTTAAAAATAAAATTTCAAAGTACTTACTTTATCCTAGTATAGAAGAGCAAAAAGAGGCATTTCAATAATTCAAAAAAATAAAGCTTTATCCAAATAACAAAACGAAAATGTTTATATAAGGTCGCAACCTTAAAATGTAGAATTACATATGCGTCAAAAAAATTTATCGAAAAAGGCTGCTTTAATGTTGAAAAACCTTTTAATTGATCATCACAGCATTGAGATTAATGAATATGAAAAAACAAAAATTTTAAGTTCAAGAAATAGTCCATCTTGCAACATATTATCTAGACTGTCCATTTTCAAGATTTTCAAATGTTTATAGATCTACTCGTTTTAACTATTTTTGAAGTTTAAAATTTTATAATTAAACATGAAAATAGATTTTAAGACAATCCTAAGAATTTTTTACACCAAAAATAATGCTATGGTAAATTTTGTAGGTGCGCTTTAATTAGATTGTTTAAAGTTGCAACCTTACATAAACTACACCCTAACTAAAATACCTTTTATTGTTTTACATTACAAATAATACATTATTCTATATTAGTAATATGGAATAATTAAGGGTATTTTTTATCATTTTATAGATGCAAAATTTTAAATACAAAATAACAAAAATACCCCTAGTTCGTCTGTGCAACTAATAGTGAACAAAGTGTAGTAACCAAACAATTAAGGGTATTTTTATCATTTGGGTGAAATCTCTTTAAGTGATATTATATAAAGGATAAAGATTATATAGGGTGAGGCTCTAAACCATTAATTTAAAGCCCACATCAAAACTTTCATTAGAAGATATTGTTTTGATGCTCAAATATCCTCAAATTGATCATCTCAACATCAATATGCATGGACATTAAAAAAAAATGGATTTAAAGTTTCGGAAATAGTGTATCTTGTAACGCGTTTTTGGACCGTCAATTTTCAAGATTTTCAAGTTTTCATAGATCGCTCAATTTACACCATTTTTTAAATTTTAAATTTTATAATTAAAAATAAAAATATATTTTAAAGCTTTCACAAATATTTTTAGTATTAAAACCATATTTCTCGATACTATTTCAAAGTGGGCTTTCCTTTGATTGTTTAGAGCCTCGCCTCTTTACAAACGGCACCCTTACCTAAATGCCCCTTGGGGTTGTTTGTTTGAGGTCACTTATTTCTCTATAACAAAAAAGTCCCTAGCACAGTAGCGATCTCATATTTGATGTACAGGAAGTGCAATAGTGTCAAGAACTTTCTCTTCATCAACTTTCCCATTTTTCACTTAACAAAATCTTTTTTGTTCCATGCCATGAGAGGAAGTTAAATTTGGGAACATATTTTAGCCAAAGACCTTGATATTTATTTTATCGACATTATTTGTATTATATATATATATATATATATATATATATATATATATATATATATATATATATATATATATATATATATATATATATATATATATATATATATATATATATATAATAATTTATTATTTTATATTATACTATATTATATAAAATTAGATAATATATTTCAGTATAATATAGTACTGTAATATTATCCTTACGAATATGTTATATATTTATATTATATGTTATTTATTACTATATTAAACATAATACAATAATATAAATAATATATCATTTATATTATATTGTATTATATAACATTAAATAATATATATCAGTAAAATATAATGTCTAATATTATTATAGTATATAATAAAATATTATATTTTTTATTATATAAAATACAAAAAAATAAATATAATATAAATAAAATAAATATAATATACATTATATTATATTATATTATATTATATATTAATATAATATATATTATATTAAAATTTAAATACAAATGAGATCGTGACCGTTAGATCGGCCCAAATTCAATATGGATCGTTGGGCTCATATGTAGCTATGAGTAGTGTTCGCAAAATCTAACCGGAACGGTTAACTGGACATGGGGCCGGGAGCGGTTCGAACCGGAAACAATCTAACCGGGGCGGTTAACCTGACTAACCGGTCAAGTAGATTTTTTTTAAAAAAAAATGGGTCAAAAACCCCCCAAAAAAATTAATTTTTCCTTTTTAAAAATAGAAAACTTAGATTGAGTGTATCCTATCATATTGCATGCATTTATCTTACAAAAACAATTTGAAACAACTTTTTATATAAATTAATATTTGAATACTATGGGGATATGCAAGACAATTTATAATTTGACATAAATTCAATTTATGAAGTTACAAAGTCCAACTAACAATGGCTAGTAGTAATGAGAATGGCTATTAGTATGTGATTATAAATCTACTTGATTTGAACCATTTTGAAACCTAAAATTTTATAATTAGACATGAAAATAGATTTTAAGCTTATTATAAAATTTGGTCGTGCACCTTGTTTTGATGGTTTAAGGTACATAATTGGGGGCTTAAACAATCAAAGTAAAATGCACTTTCAAATAGTATCCAAATTCAAATGGTGTTGTTTCGGTACTGAAAATCTTGATGACATTCTCCAAATCCATTTTATCTCTAATTAAATAATTATAAAATTTAGAGCTTCAAAATTAGTATTGATTGGGCATATCTATAAACACTAAAAAGTCTTGAAAGTTGACCATCAAGAAAATGCATTACAAAATGCACTATTTCTAAAATACATTACACGATGCACTATTTCTAAGACTGAAAACCTACTAATATAATATTAAAAATATCAAGCAAAAACAATATTTGGCTGAAATTATTGACTGCATTCAATAAAAGAATGGATTTGAGAACAAAAACAAACATTTGGAGCTCAATTTTAGGATTTTTTGGGATATCAATATTTCTAAAAAACAAATTATTTTGCTTAATAAAATTATGTTTTATGATGACTATGTGAAATGTTTTTCTATTTTTCTTAATAAAATTATGTTTTTTGATAAAATTATATTTGATGAATATGACAGAAAAAATTGATTCTTCTATTTTTAATGTTATATTGTTTAACAATAAATAAATAAGTGCATGATCATGTTGCTCGATCTTTTGCTTCGACCGGAACCGTGACGGTCCTGGTTCCGATCTAACCGGTCGATTCTAGTTTGAACCAGTCGTTTTTTCAAACACTAGCTATGAGTTAGTGGGATAACCTCAACTTTTTCCCCATATATATATATATATATATATAATAATCTAAACTTCACAACCCTTCAAATTACAAACGTTCAAGATAGAGAGAGTTGTGACCCTTCAAATTACAAAGGTTCAAGATAGAGAGAGTTGTGAAGGGTTGATTTATTAATTTTGTAGTTTATTTTTTAAAAAAAAGTTACTTTTGTGGAGTACTTTTGCAAATTTACTACAAAACAAATAGTACTTTTGTTATCTCCATAAAAGATAAAGTTGAAATTTTAACTAAAGGCACTTTACAAATAAAGTTTGAGGATACCAACTTCCAAAATGCCATTGTATTTTTGTGAAAAATTCAAATTTGCCTTTGTTTAATAGTAAAATTACATATTTAAATAATTTTATAACAAAAAAGTAATTATTGTTTTGATAAATACACCCATCACAACCCCTTCTAACTTGAAACTTTGTATTTTGAGGGGTTGTTAACTCTGGACAAACCCATATATATATATATATATATATATATATATATAGTAGACATAGAAAATTCAGTGATTCTTTAATAGGATATGTAGAATCTAGCATTTGTGAAGGCCCAATATAATTCAATTACTACCGTAATTTTTTGATAGCATTAACAAACCCTAATATCTTAAAAGTTCTAACACTAAATCTTAGAACACATGGATTTGACATGGAACCTGGCTCTTAAAATGTGGCATTAATTTAGGATTTGCTTAAGGTCATGAATACTATTTGTCCAGAGGTCAAAAAAATTAATAATAAAGGACAAACATTATTTTTTCAAACAAATGTAGGAAAATCAAACCTTATTGTTCCAAAAATTGTTTCTTGGAATCAAATTAAACTACCCGAAAGGTAGAGTGTATAATCTGAAGTGCCACCTGAACCTTTAGAAAATAAAGAGTTGGACCATATTTTTTACGTACTCAGATGGAGAAGTTGAGATCCACTTTTCCTCATCTAGGAAAACTAGGCTTACTTTTGAAACTTTGGCCAGAATTCCGGCTAGGAGTTCATATTCATTGGTCCCTCAAACGGATTATGAAAAAGACCATAAAAAAATTATTCTGAAAGGTCTTAAAAAAACTTTGGACCAAGTACAACAGCCTTATTACAGGGTAGAGGCTCTTGGTTCTACGAAAAGAACTCATCAAGTAATTGAAGAACCAGTAAAACCTAGTTTTTCAGATGTAGAATTCCAAATGAATGTTATACAAGAAGAAAAATAATTTATGATAGACAAACCCAACCTAATGGTTTCTAAATGCCTTTCCAGGGAATATAGAGAATGGTTTCTAAATGCCTTTCTAGAGAATCTCAGGAACAAATTTCATGATAAATATTATGAATTTATGGTAAAATAAATTTAATGTCAAATTTTTTAAATGGTTATCTTGGTTTTGTAAAAAACAAAAAATTCTTAACTCAAAATTTTCCAAAAAATAAGATTTTATTAATATACAAGAAAGTCCTTATCAAACATACAAAACCAAGGATGGTGAAAAACTTCAATCAATTCACCCATCTAAAAAGGTAATAGAGGCGCAAGGAATTAAAGCAGCCCCATATAAAATGGAACCTAAAGGTTGGATATAGTTGCTAATTTAGAAAGTATTAATCACATAATAAAACAAAATAATTATATGAATTTATACTTACAGTCTCTGAGAAAACAAACCACCAATATTGAAAATCTGCTCAATAAAGAAATACTTAGAAAAAAGGCTAAAGAATTAGTCATGTTTAAACCACCTCCAAAATTGATGAAATTTTCTTTTACGCTACGTCCTACAAAAAGAAAAGAATGAATTGTTGGATGAACTTATTGGAAGGATATCCAAATTAGACATTTCTAGAAAAGAAAAAGCCCCATAAACCTCTAACTAGAAAACTAGTCCTCAATGTGCAACTTGTTGGGTTTATGTGGCCTTTAAAGGTTTTATGAGAGCTTGTGTGAGCATTTTATATAGTAGAATATAAACTTAGTAAGAGTGTAGTCTTTTTTGTGGACTATACTAGGCAAATGTTATTTGGTGATACTCGGATTAAGCTCGACGAGCTAAGCCAGTCAAGGTTTGGGAAAACTCAAGATACCTGAGCATAAGGATCTACCGAGAAGGATTTAGTAGGTTATCCCTTGATGTGGTCGGAGTATGCCTAGATGAGAGCCAAGAGATTGTGTGAGCCTTACAGGTGATGAATAGCCTTTAGAGACAAGGTTAAAACCTTATTGTTATATCATCACACGACAGACACATAAATGGCCGTGTTGTGATTCACTAATGAGAGTGAAGCGTGTACACGTACAAGAGATTACCCCTATGCACCATAGAGTCATGGTTGCATCATGGTCTGAAAGACCATGATTTTTTTGTCTCTAGGGGAGAACTTGAAATCCATAAACTAGGATTGCATCCCCTAGTCTATTGGCTGACTTTGGTGGTCTAGTCATGAGCCCCTACAGTGGACTGTGGGTCATGGGAACTGCTGGATCAATTTGAGAAAGCTCGACGGATCGTGATTCGTAGTTGAAGATGGAGTGCTCCTATATATTGATAATTTTCTAGATCTAACGGATCTGATTCCCATCAAAATTAATTAATTTTATTTAGTTTTATGTTATATGATTTTTAAAATGTTTATTTGAATTTTTGTGAATCTTATGATATTTTATTTTTGTCATTTAGATTTATAAATTAAGATAAATTAATTTTTCAATGTTTTAAATAAAATTTAAAAATTAAAAATTTTAAATATGAAATAAAATATTTTCTAAAAATATATGGGGCCCAAATTTTAAATATATATAGAATAGGTGGGGCCACACGCCACCACTAAAAGGGTGGCACGCCCTACCCATTCAAGTATTCTTCTTGGGAAGAATGTTTATCTAGTGTTGGCTTATCTTTAGGATATAGTCATGATAAGGTTGAATATTTGAGATATTTACTAAATCTTTTGAATCAAGATTGGTTGATTCAATAATTAAGGATAAGATATATTAAAATATAAGCTTTTTTTATTTAATGGCATTCTTGATTCAATAATTAAGGATTTGATATATTAAAATATAATTTTTCCTTATTTGATGGGAACAGATTTAGGAAAGAGAGGATAAGGCTCTAGCTCATATCTTTGATTCTTGATAGTGGATCAAAGAGATGAATGGCTCAAATCTCTTATCCACAAGACTCTTTAGATCGACGGTTGAGATTTGACCCTACGAATTGAGGTAAAATCTATGACATAGAAAATATATAAACGAAGGTCTCTCCATAAGATAATTATCTTCTCTCTCTTTAACAACTCTCTCTATGCCTACCCAAAATTCCAAAGGGGAGGCATGCCCTAATTTTTTATCTCTTTCCAAGTTGCATCATGTTTTGGTGGCACGTACCACCTTTGCTCTTTATGGGTGACAAATGGATGGAACTCCCACTAGTAGATCTCTTTCTTCATATTCATCTCTCATCTCTCTAAAATCAAGCTAAGAGGTTTGATCAAGATTAAGCCATCGAGTGAATTTTTGCCATAGTAGGGAAATATACATATCAATCATAGATCCTGAGTACCATCGTAAAGAGGAGACTCGGCATGGGTGTACTAAACCCGGTTGAGGTAATTTCTGTAATTTTACCTTCTTAAATATTTAATTCTCTTCCCATAAAATAATAAAGTCTATTTTGTTTCTTGAATAAAGAATTGTATTTGAAAAGATAATAGTTGAGAACCGATTTTATTTTTATTTTATTTTATTTCAAGAGTGGTTTAATTATAATTGGACATTGTAAGTGATCTTGCAAGTGTAGAGGTAAAGAATTTTCTTTTAAAATATATATATCGTGCTTTATAATAAAGTCTTTTCATTGGTATCAGAGCGAAGTTGATATTCGATGTCATTAGATCTATTTTCTCATTACTGAGTCGAGATCAAACCTGGGAATGAGATATGATAAAGCTAATAATCTTTGTGGCCAAGCAATACACCCCGTTAAGAATTATTTAACTATTCAACACCCCGAGAAAGATACTATGCAGAATGGGTATTCTGTGCTATTTTGAAGCAGTCATATAAAGACGATAATGATATATTTCTCTGTTGCATACTTCAGTAATTTTGTGTATCTTTGAGAGTAGGATCTACCTACAAAATTTCAATAGGAGATCCTAAGGGATTTGAGAGTTATGGACTCATGAATGAAGGGTGTCAATTTTGACCCTGCAAAATCCAAGAAAAACCTAAGAAGTGTTTATTGAGTTCCGTAATTTTTTCCACAATTGATATGATTTTATTTCTTATTGAAATTTTACTGTGACTCATAAAATTATATCTACTTTCAAACAAAAAATGTTTCATCAAGAAATTCTTTGTGGTTTGAAATATATGATGGATTTATTGAAGGGTACACAAGTGTTGTTTTCTGCAACAAAAATTATTTCCATGACTTGGAAGTCAAGATTTTATTTCTATTCTTAAAAGAATATTTTATGGCTCACACTAAGTTTTTACACTTCCATTTTGAATCTAGTTTCTAATGAAATTTATTTGAGAGAGATATATCTATGATAAGAGAGGAATAAAATTTTGGATTGAAGAGAGGTCATCCTGAATTTTCTACAATTATGGTGTACTCTTCATTGAGACTTAAAAATCTATAATTATCAAGCCTACTTAACGGAGTGATATGAGGCTTATAGAAATATATACACTACCATTATGTGTCTACTTTTAAACAAAATTAGTTTGAAAGGAAAACTCTACAAGGATAGATAGAAATTACAATTTTACTAGATAATGTTCATCATGGAATTCTACAGTATGAGTTATTTTGTGATGTGCATGTCACATTATTTATTTCTTTGAAGAAATATATTATTTGGGATTCACACTATGATGTTATGATTTGGTTTTGAGTCTAGTTTTCAATACAAGAGGTTTCAGGAAGAAGTTCTTTAATGTTTGAGAGAAACAATTTTTTATTGAGAGATACTCCGCCTAATTTTTTGTTGAGAAAATTGCATTGTGATGTAAAAAATCACTAAAGGTAGACTCACTAAATGGTGTGATTTAGGGATAGAACTGAGCACCATTTTATATTTTTTAGTCTATTTTAGTATTCAAAAGGATTTGAAAATAAACTCTTTATGAGTTGAGAGATATTATATTTTTATCATGTGATGCTCATATTCTATTCTGCAGTAAATTAAAAGATGTGGCATGTTAATGTACATCTTTGGATTCCCAATAATGGAGACCTTTTAAGGGCTCATTTATAAGAGATTTTATAGTGTGTTATGTATATGGTTTATTATAATAAAACTTTAGAGAGAGGTAATGCAGAGATGGCAAGGTACGACACACTATATGAAAAGTGTTCAATTTGGGAACAACAAAAAGAAAAAGGAACACAATACCTATAATAGCATCTTGGTTTTTTGGAAATGAAGGTATACATTGAGAGCCTTGAAGGTAGCAAAGAAAAGAGAAAGATCTGTGAGAGAATCAAATTTGTGATATTTAAAATGATGGGATCAAGAAAACGTTTTTTTCTTCACAGCGTTATACAAGGAAGAATCCAAGTGTCGAAGAGATAGACACATCGTGACATGTGAAAGTAATGAATCAAGAAAACCCATATACCACACTACATGATTTTGATGTATGAAATCTATCTCACATTACATGAAAAGGTCATATAGGGAAAAAAGATTCAGTAAATTCTTTTTTAATATACTTTAGTTTTATTATGGCTAATGGTTTTGTGAATATATATGGAGTATATGGACATTGAGTGATATGTGTTAATTAATTTGAAAGAGCCTATTTATTAATACCATGTGTTGTAGTGCCTCCTTATTCTATGAGTACAAACTACTTAAGGTAGTGATACACATGGAGTTGTGATTTGATCAAGGGCTTTGAGTCCTAAATTTGAGATACGAGATATGGGTGTGGCTCATTCAAATATGTAAGCACGAAAGGAATGTTCTGTTGGAACTTGGTCATAGTGACCATCTTCCAACAATGTCTAATCATACGATGTGTCGCATATAATGATGATCTTTTCATAAAGTCTCCATATTTGCCAAAAAAAAATTTTTGTCAAGATTTTGATAACTATTATTTAGTCATGTTTAGTTTTAAATATAATTGTAATATGAACTTTATGAATTGTTTTTGTAGTTGTAAACATGACTTGGTAGGTGAATGCGATAAAATGATTTTTGAAGACTAAACATATATTTTAATATTAAATTGAATGTTTTGATAAAAACCTAAGACTTTATATAAGAAAATCACTTTAAACCGTTATACTATTATCTAAGCATTGGTTGTGATATATATACTAAGTCAATTTTATTTTTATTTTTTAAAAAAGTAAGAAAAAATCATTATGCCTTCAAGGTATTTATAAAATTGGGAGAAAAAATGTCATATATAGTTTTTTTAAATACTTACATGTCTTGAGTCATGTTTGTAGTTATTTAGAATCCTCAATTACCTAAGACCTTGAACCATAGAGAATGTTGTAGGAAGGCTATCTTGCTAGGCTTCCTTGACATATGTTATATTGATTAGATAACTTGGTTTGTATATCAAGATGACTGGTGTGGTTGAACCTTTGTGGTTTATAAAGGTTTTGCATATTGTAAAACCAATGGGCATTGAATTACTTATTGCATGAGACTTGTTATGTTACCTCATGATATAGACGTAAGAATATTGAGAATGTATATATATTATATGTGCAATAATTAAGTATGAGTTACTACAGTCCCACGGTTGTTTTAGCTGCTTGGATATTCATATATACAGATGCAAGCTATCTCAAGGATTCATATGATATGAAGTCTACATCTGGATATGTGTTCATGCTTGGAGGGATAATAGTTTCTTGGAAATCAAAGAAACAGGATGCGATGGCATTGTCCATCTTGGAGGCAGAATATGTAGCGTGTTATTTAGCGGCCAAGGACACCATATGGATTAAGAAATTTTTTAATCGACTTGACTTTCAAACCATGCGTTGTGAGGCAGTGAGGATTTTCTGCGACAACACGACAGCGATATGTATGTAAAAAGGAGCCATGATTCCATAATAACTTCAAGCGTATAAAACTAAATATTCAAGTGGGAGTTCCTAGTGTTTGACAGGTCAGCTGGAACAACAAACTATGGCGTTGTTCACCCATGGAACCCAAATGTGTGGCGTTGATTGTATGGCTAATGAAGGAAGCAGCTTGTTTGAAGAACTCTTTTGAGTCCATGAGGATACGAGTCAATGCGATGAGGATACGTGATGATTTTATGTGATAACATGTCCATGATTAGCGATGTGATATGAAAGATTGACTACTACCACTTTCGGGATGAGATCCGAACAACAAAAAGAAAGAGGCATTACCGTTATGAGTCCTTTTGTGAAATGATTGACGACAAAAGCTATGATTCACGTATTGAGAGAGATTGTGATTGGGAAAGACAAATGAGGATGAGAGAAAGTGAGGAAGAGATAATAGAAGACCTTTAAAGGCAAAGTGGGAGATGTTGGGTTTATGTGGCTTTTAAAGGCCTTATGATAGTTTGTATGAGCATCTTATATAGTGGAAGATAAATTCAGTGGGAGTGTGGCCTTTTTTGTGGACCATATTAAGCAAATGTTATTTGCTGATACTCGGACTAGGCTCGACGAGCTAGGTTAGCTGAGGTATGGAAAAACCCAAGATACCTAGGCATAAGGATCTACCTAGAAAGGTTTAGTAGGTTATCCCTTGATGAGGTCGGAGTATGCCCTGATGAGAGCCAATGGATTGGGTGGCCCTTGCATGAGAAAAATAACCTTTAGAGGCAGGGCTAAAACCTCATCGTTATGTTATCACAAGGCACGTATATAGTAGCCATTTTGAGATTCACTAATGAGGGTGAAGCATGTACATGTGCGAGAGATTATCCATATGCACCATAGAGTCATGGTTGCATCATGGTCTGGAATACCATGATTGTTTTGTATTTAGGGGAGAACTTGAAATTCATAAATTGAAATTGCATCCCCTAATCTATTTGCTGACTTTGGTGGTTCAATCATGAGCCCCTGCAATGGATTGTGGGTCATGGGAACTGCTGGGTCAATTTGAGAAAGCTCGACGGATCGTGATTCGCAATTGAAAGTGGAGTGCTCCCATATATTAATAAATTTTTAGATCTAACGGATCCGATTCCATTCAAAATTAATTAATTTTATGTTATGTGTTTATTTGAATTTTTGTGAATCTTATGATATTTTATTTTTGTCATTTGGATTTATACATTACGATAAATTAATTTTTAAAAGTTTTAAATAAAATATAAGATTTAAAAATTTTAAGTATAAAAAAAATATTTTCTAAAAATATATAAGACCTCCATAAACTATGAGGCTCAAAATTTAAATACTTGTCGATTAGGTGGGCCCACACGCCACCACCAAAAGGGTGGCACGCCCTACCTATTCACGTATTCTTCTTGGGAAGAATGTTTATCCGTTGTTGGCTTATCTTTTGGGTATAACTATAAGGTTGAATATTTGAGATATTTACTAAATCTTTGAATCAAGATTGGTTAATCCAATATTAAGGATTTGATATATTAAAATATAAACTTTCTTTATTTAATGACAATCTTGATTCAATAATTAAGGATTTGATATATTAAAATATAAGATTTTCTTATTTGATGGGAATAAATTTAAGAAACAGATGATAAGGCTCTAGCTCATCTCTTTAATTCTTGATGGTGAATCAAAGAGATGGATGGCTCAAATCTCTAACCCCACAAGACTCTTTAGATCGACGGTTGAGATTTGACCTTACGAATTGAGGTCAAATCTATGACATAGAAAATCTATAAAAGGAGGTCTACCCATGAGATAATTCTCTTCTCTCTCTTTAATAATTCTCTCTCTCACTACTCAAAATTCCCCCTCTTCCAAAGGGGAGGCACGCCCCAATTTTTTATCTCTCTCCAAGTTGCACCATATTTTGGTGGCACGCACCACCTCTGTTTTTTATGGGTGGTAAAGGGGTGGAACCCCTTGCTAGTAGATCTCTCCCTCTCTCTTCATATTCTTCTCTCATCTCTCTAAAATCAAGCTAAGAGGCTGGATCAAGATTAAGTCATTGAGTGGATTTTTATTATAGCAGGAAAATAAACATACAGATCATAGATCCCAAGCACTATCGGAAGGATGAGACTCGGCGTGAGGAGTACTAAACCCAGTTGAGGTAATCTCTGGCAATTTTACATTTTTAAATATTTAGTTCTCTTTCTATAAGGAAATAAAGTCTAGTTTTGTTTCCTAGATAAAGAATTGTATTTGAAGAGGTAGCAATTGAGAACTGATTTTATTTTTATTTTATTTATTTCAAGAGTGGTTTGATTATAATTGGACATTGTAAGTGATCTTGCCGGTGTAGGGGTAAAGAATTTTTTTTTAAATATATACATCATGCTTTACCAGAATTGACGAAATATTCTTTTAAGCTTCGTCCTACAAAAAGAAGAGATGATGAATTGTTGGATGAACTTATTGGAAGGCTATCAAAATTAGACATTTCTGGTAAAGGAAAAGCCCCAGAAACCTCCAATCAGAAAACTGGTCCTCAATGTGCAACTCTCCAAGACGAACCTTATAACTATACAAAATAGGAAATTTCATAATTAGAAGGTATTTTCATAATTGATATGGAAAATCTAGAGTCTAGAATCTAGAATCTTTCAACATACCTCCTTAGCATTTTTAAAGATACAAATATTTGATATTATATCTTATAGAGATTGAGGTTTTGACCCCTGTAAACCAAGGTTTCTAAAAGACAACAATTTAAAGCTTAAATCTTATAATTATTTTGACTACATAAATGTGTGGGAAATAGTACTTTCATATCAAAATTCAATGGAAGCTCATAGCTAGTTTATTCAATTTAGAATTCAATCCTCAAAGGATTTTCTGAACTGGTTTAGGAATTGGTTTATATACTGGGGAACAACTCCAAATATTCTGCCAGCCCCACTGAATGAATCTAAATCAAGATTCTTTGCTTATAATAGAAATGCTAATAGTAGAAACTTGAACATATATTTTATTGCTTTATATGAGATTCCTTGGATAATGAGGTGGGCTTATACAATCATCACCCATAATGACAGATGGGATTATATCCCTTATGTAGAAATACAAATTAAATGGTGGAACAAATTTGATATCTCATTCTTAATGCTAGACAAAATACACCTAAAAGGTATTAATATAGAAAATGCTCTTCATTATAACCAGGAGAGTCTAAATAAGGTGATAGATTTTCTTAAAACCATTCAAGATCAAAACACTGAGTTATCTAAATCAAAGATAAAAAAACAGCTCCTAATAGCGCTAGGAGACGAAGAAAATATGTCTACATCAACTACCTCTCTAAAAGACGATGAGGGAGATCTAGCATATCCAAATGGTGTTGATTGCTTCGAACTAGATTTGACACCGACAAGATGAGCATCTGCCCATCTTGTCGGCAAAGAAACTATGGGACGGATCGACTCTAAATTACCTATGACATATGTTCTGACATGAAGAATTCTTTATGCAAAAGAGTAACTGTAGCACTTTTTTACTGTAGCATTTTTCACTGTAGCACTTTTTTAGAGTCCCTAAATTATTGATGGACTTGAAACGCATTGAAGTCTGAGGCCTATAAAGGGACCGTTAGCCTCATTAGAAGGGATCAAGTTTTTTAGTAGGTTGTTTTCTTATGAGTGTTTAAGAACAGTCTGAGCGTGTGCCTGATCTGGTGATGGGAAGAGAAAGAGGGGGGGGGGGGGGGGGGGGAGGCGGAGGGCGGAGGGCGGGGGGGGGGGAATATATATATATATATATATAATGATCCTATGAGACCCTCCCACACCCATGTGTGTAGGACCCCAAAGGATCACAATTAAATTTGACACAAATCTCTAGAAAAGTTATCACAAGGGTGTGAGACTTGACTTTTCTATAGATATGTATCAAATTTAATGGTGATTCTTTGAGGTCCTACATACATAGGTGTGGGAGGGTCTCACAGGTCATTTCCTATATATATATATATATATATATATTATTTTTCACATCAAGATAATTATCTGCGTTGTGAAGTTCAATAGATAAACTCTTGAAATCTCACAGCAAATATTCAATGCTTATCGATCGGATAATGATAGAGTCAGTGGTCTCTCCGAGGGGGTGTGGGAGATATATATATATATATATATATATATATATATATATATATAACAATCCTATGAGACCCTCCCACACCCATGTGTGTAGGACCCCAAAGGATCACAATTAAATTTGACACAAATCTTTTAAAAAGTTATCACATGGACGTGAGACTTGACTTTTCTAGAGATCTGTACCAAATTTAATGGTGATCCTTTGAGGTCCTATATACATGGGTCTGCATATATATATATATATAATGATCCTATGAGACATTCCCACAACCATGTGTGTAGGACCCCAAAGGATCACAATTAAATTTGACACAAATCTCTACAAAAGTTATCACATGGGTGTGAGACTTGACTTTTCTAAATATCTGTACCAAATTTAATGGTGATCATTTGAGATCCTACATACATGGGTGTGGGAGGGTCTCAGAGGTCATTTCCCATATATATATATATATATATATATATATTATTTTTCACATCAAGATAATTGTCATGGTTTTGAAGTTCAACAGATAAACTATTGAAATCTCACAACAAATATTCAATGCTTATCGATCGGATAATGATAGAGTCAGTGGTCTCTTCGAGGAGGTTCAAAGGCCATATTATCATCATTTCTTGTAGAGCATTAGAGATAGAGAGAGAGAGCGCCCAAAAGTGGGAAACATGGAAAGGAGGGAGGGGCTAAACATTAACTAAACACTCCAAAATAAGCGAAAAGATTTGCTGCTTGCATGGGTGCTTTTTTACGGTTTAAAGAGTGGATCAGAAATTCGGTTTTATTTCAATTTCGGTTTTGAAAAACCATAAATAGGCATTTTTGTATTTCTAAAAAAAATTATTAGGATGGTGAAAAAATGAGTATAGGTGTAATAATAGAAACTTGAGGTTAATCTCGTAATAACAGTAAATATAAAAAATATATACGTTATTTTCCCTTTAAAAAGTGTCAAAGGAAAAATAATGATAAATATTATAAATATATAATGTTAGGTCATTATTTCTACATCATAGAAAATTATGTCAAAGCATAGTTTAAAAACATTTGAAAAGGATAATACTAGGGGCATAAGTTAAGTGGAAAATTGTTTGGTACGTCCATGGCCGCAACTGTTACTATATGGGTTAGGTATCAACAACGTACAAATAATTGAATGATCCAGATTCCTTGGCAACCTAAATTTATCACGCGTAGGCGCGGTCTCTACCTCTTAGAGTTCCAAAAACGTCTCATCACCTAAACTTTAACTTCTCCTCTCCCACGAGTTCCAAAGGCCTTGTTACTGTGTCTAAATATCTCTCCACGGCAACTCGACGCCTTCCTCTGTCAAACTTATACCTTTTTTATCTCTCTCAAAATTTTTGCCTCTCTAAGAAATTTGTTCCTATGATCCTCAGTTTTTTGAAGGGTTGATATGCAAATTAAGGGCTCTCTCTCTAGAGAGGAGGTATGTATTTTTCTTTGTAGGAAATGGGTGCAGGTTTCTTTGATGTGTCGGGGGTTCTCGCTGGCTCCCTTTGTTTCTGATGTAGAGATTGCGGTACATGGGACAATGCAAATAAATACAGTGAGGCGGCGGGTGCATGCTAGGAGTCTTGGGCCCAAGTGATTAAATCCACACAGGCATGAAGGAGTGATCTTCTAAGTTCATCTAAAACAAAAAGGAAGACCGAGAGCATTTCATTTTTTGAACGCGTGTTGTCTTTTTACATTCCAAGTCTTTTCTTGTTTGTTTTTTCTTGAGCTTTAGTATCTAATGATATTTACATTTGATGCAAAACATTTTGCTCTCCTTTGGTAGAAATGAGGTCTAGGTCTCCTCTAGATATTTCATGTGGCCCCCTTTTTATGGTTCTCTCTTGGCTTTTGTACAACATTTTTTAATTTTCAGGAAATGAAAAAAAGGCAACTTTTGTTCGTTCAAAACAAATGGGTGCGTGTTTCTTCACACCGAAGCAGCTCTCTTCTTAATCTCTCTCTCTCTCTCTACATATATTTAATAAAAAATGCCGAAAAATAGGGCATGAACTGTGGCTTCAATGTACAAACACCTATAGGATTTTTGACGCGTGGCATTTTAGCTTTATTTAATGACAACATGCCCCACGTTATTTTAGGGTTCCGGTTACCCGATTGCCCTACCTTGGAATTCAGGAATCACCTGCTCTAAGTTCAATGGACGGCCTGAATTTTAGAGACCGCACTAAACTAAGTGTGGGCCAGATCACATAAAGACTTGGTCCATCTCTGAAGGGAAAAGTTTATATAGAGCCGAGGCTCTAAACAATCCAATGAAAGCTCAAAACAATCAAACTAGAGCCCACCTCAAAAATTTTACTAGAAGAGGTTGTTTTGATGCTCAAATATCCTCAAACTAATTATCTCGACATCAAGATGCATGGACATGAGAAAAAAATAGATTTCAAGTTTTGGAAATAGCACATCTTGTAACGTATTTTTTTACTATCAATTTTCAAGATTTTCAAGTGTTCATAGATCTACTCGATCTATACTATTTTCGGAGCTTTAAATTTTATAATTAAAGATAAAAATATATTTTGAGGCTATCACAAATATTTCTAATATTCAAACCACATTTCTCGATACTATTGGGCTCTAATTTGATTGTTTAGCGCCACGGCTCTATACAAACCGTACCCATCTCTAAATGCTCACAACTATATTTTCGCATAATTTTTTGGGATGCATAAACATCAATAATTTAAGTTCCACTTGATAACCTACCCGCAACAAAAAAAATTTAGTAACTTTTACCCCAATTTGTACTTTTCTAGCAAATACCCCCGCAAGTCAAAAAGGTCATATTTTTTTAACAAAGATGCCCATAGTGCTGGACCGCATGCCCAAAGCACCACACCGCCCCTATTTTGTGTCGGACCGGATGCTTTCCAAAAGCCCATGGTGCCGAACCGCCTCAATTTTGTGCCAGGCTGCCCTTATTTTGTGTCGGACCACATGTTTTCGAAAAACAAAGTACGGAACCGCCCCCATGTTGTGCCGGATCGCATGCCCAAAGTGCCGGACCGCCCCTATTTTGAGCCGGACTGCATGCTTTCCAGAAGCAAAGTGCCTGACGGCCCCCATTTTGTGCGGGACATAATGCTTTCCAGAGGGTATTTTGGTCTTCATTTTACCTTTTTTATGACTTGGGGGTATTTGCTAGGAAAGTCAAATTTGGGTGAAAAAAGTAGAAAAAAAGTTTGGTTGGGGGTAAATTGTATAGGAAGTCTATTTCTTAGGGTTATTTGTAATTTTCTTTATTATATAAGTATGGTAGAATTCTATTATTAGTTACTTTTGGTCTTTGAGTTATTTTTGTTTCTAATCATCTCTGCTTACATAAATTATTGATAAGAAATGTTTCTATGTGACCCCAATAACATAAAAGTTATAGGTGACCCTACTTTTTACCTCGAATGGCTACGATTGTTCATACCACAATGTCAAATACTGTTTTATTTTCCATTTTTTCTACAAAACATTTTTGATGAATTTTTGGGTGTCCCGTAAGAAAATTAGAGCGAACTTGAAAAGGCAAAAAAAAAATAAAAAATTATGTAAAGATAAAAGACCAAAAATGCCCTATAATTTTCAGAGGTATTTTAGAATTTTTCATCACTAGAAATATTTTTTAAATATTTTTATCATGTGTTTCCTTGTCAAATCTATGCATGTCCCAAATTTTGCTTCAAAATTATTTCTAAGATAAAAGAAAAAGTAAAACACCGTGAGCCGTCTGATTAAAATCTAACGATTAAATGCTAACTTGTGACATTGTGACTCAAGCCATTTCAGCCATCTACTTAGATCTGATGGCTGAAACCACGATCGCATATACGGGTGGGGTCAGACCGAAAGCCATACCATTATTGATTTCCTTTCTCTTCGACCATTATCTTGTTCTTCTATCACTCATTACATTTATTCAGTAGTGGACTTCAAGTTTTTAACATAGTCTGTTTAAGGCTATATTCTAACTAAGAAACTTTTTGTAAGGTCTTGAAGTTATTGGACGGGTGAGAAATGTCCCCTGAAGATTACAGCAACTCGTTAATAATTAACACAAACAAGTTAAACGCCTTTTCAAATAAGTCCAGAATGATGATACTACTTCAGCTAATGCTTTCCAAGTTTCTCCTTCTAACTCTCACATCTCGGTCAACGTTCCAAACATAGTTATCATGGAAAAACCTTAATGGAATTCTCACCAACAAAAACAATTGAAAAAATTACATAAAAATCCATTATTCTTTACGTTATTACGGATATATCAAATAGTTTATGTTATTACATGTATATCTGATTTTTATTTTTTATAATGTAATTTTTTTAAAAAAAACTACTTACCCTTTTTCGGACATTCAACATCCGAAACTAGACCGAAAGTTAAACGTGAAATTTCCTATTTTCGGATGTTCAACATCCGAAAATATCCATATTGTTGAACGTTAAGGATAACATTTTCGGATGTTGAATATCCGAATTTAAGAGATTTTCGAATGTTCAATATCCGAAAATACCCCGATAGTTAAATAAACATTCGTTTTCTTTGTTTTCGGATGTTGAACATCCGAAAATCTCTTAAATTCGAATGTTCAACATCCGCAAATATTATATTTAACGTTAAACTATCGGGGTATTTTCGGATGTTGAACATCCGAAAATTCCTTAATTCCGGATGTTCAGCATCCAAAAATAGGAAATTTAACGTTTAACTTTTGGCCTATTTTCGGATGCACCAATTCGAATGTTCAACATCCGAAAAATAGTAAAGTAGTATTTTTTTTAAAATTACGTTATAAAAAGTAAAAAACGGATATACATATAATAACAGAAACTATTTGGTATACCAGCAATAACGCAAAGTATAACGGATTTTTCTGTAATTTTCTCAAAACAATTTCTAAGTGGCAATGGGACACGTGCACCAGAGACCCGACCCCAAGTCTGGGTATTGCTCCAACGTTTGGTCCCGACAGGGCAGTTCTGGGTTCGATAGCCTGGACCCGATATTGGTCCAGGTCCAGATAGTTCTGGGTCTGCGTATTGGTCCAGGGTTTGAAACCGACAGGTTGGGTCTGGGTTCAAATAGCCTGGACCCGATACTGGTCCGGGTATGAATCCAAGTAGTTCCTCTCTTTGTTTCTTGAGTTAAATATATATTTTTTAATTAAAAAAGGTTCTATAGGACTGCAGTCTTATCAAAATATGTAAATCCTCACTTCATAAATCATCAAAAATTATAATTCAAGCATTGACAAAACTTTATATCGATCATCTTGGCTTGAACATATTGGTTGTAAAAAAAAATTAGAATTTCAAGTTCTAAAAGTAATGTATATTATAACAAATTACCTAGACCATCAATCGCACCTTAAAAATAAGTGTTCGTAGATTCACAAGATTGGTACTATTTTTTTAATTTCAAATTTTATTGTCGGTATTGAAAATTGATTTAAAACCATCATGAATATTTCTATTGCCAAAAGTTCTTTTTGGATCAAAATTTGAGGCGAGACGTTATTTTCTTTTCATAAAGCCTAGGCCCTAAAAAAACTTCGTCCTTTTTAAATGTACAAATTGATTTCAGGTCGGGTCCGACTGACCCGATGCAAAACCGATCTCGAGTCAAATCTCTCTCTCTCATTTGGACCGCTCTAATCATGATTAAACCTATTTAATTTGTTTAAAACATAGGGGAGATATGGAACTCTTTGGGAGTTTACTCCACTCTGTTTTTTTAACCTCTTTTATTTGAAAAACGCCACAATGTGCCCCTCGATTCACCAAAAAAAATCACACATCTTCTTGATTCAATCAATACAATCAAACTAAGCCTTATTTCCTCAAAAAGAAGCGAAACTGCGAGTAAGGTTCCAAGATCAAATTCATGAACTGACATGATTGCAACACCACTAATTTCCATTCACAAATGGGTTGGTCAACATCTCATTCCTCTCACACTATAGACCACCAAGACTTTTTATACAAGTCATCCCTTTAATTTATAAATACAGAATTTGAGCTCACCAAACAACCGACAAAAACATGTAACAGGCACCGGTAGATACGAGAAGGACGAGACCCTCGGGTCCATACTAGACCTCAGAGAACCCTATGTTTTTTTTGTTTATTGGTGGGTCGATCGATAATGAGGTACTTATCAAGTGACATTTAGCAACGCTGTATCTCAAATTCGATTCCTGTCCATAAGCTAAACCCCCAGTTTAAAAAGAAAAAAGAAAAAAAAAAGAAAATCCCAAAATCTTCAAAAACAGAAAAAGAGCAAGAAAAAGAAAGAAAACACAGGTCATTAATGGAGAACCAAACTTGAAGTTGTGGAAGAATGTCGAAGTTATTGGTGAGTTTGATTAGGTCTCAAAAGTTGAGTAAGCTGGGGTATGGAGTTAGGAGCAATTCTCCCCAGGGGCTGCGCAATTGGGTGAAGGCAGGGTCATGCATCCAGTCCATGCATAGTTTGGGCATCTGAAGCTCTGCTAACCTTGGCCTTTCTTCTTGCTTCTCATGAGTTGTGCTTGCAGTCTCAGCTTCCTCCTTCACATCGCTGGTTTCCATTCGGGCATAGTTGGCCTGGTTTTCGGTATCGACCTCGTGATAAGAAGGAGAAGGCGTCGCGTGGGCGGGAGTGACACAACCACTTTGTGGAGGTGTGGCCTTGTCTTTCTCCATCGCCGCTCGTTGCTCCAAGACCTTCAGCGATGTCACCTTTCTGTAAATCTTGCACATCACTATGTCCTTCTGGATTGCACAGTTGGAGTTCAGTCATTAGTTATTACAAATGAAGAACAAGCCATCTACTTATATTAAACAATGAAAACCAAGAGAAAGAAATAAGGGATATGAAGAAGAAAAATTATCCTGCACAAATCAAATTTAAGATTCTCTACCTTGGGCACAGGATAAGATTCCAGTAGTCTATACTCGTTCATGACCCAATCGGTCTTGCAGCCCTTGGGAGCTCGTCCTGTGTAGAACACAAGGGTCTTTTTAAGCCCCAATACGCATTTCGGGTCTGACCCGCTCCTTATACGCCTGTCTGAACCTGTGGCTTTCCAAAAACCATTCTTGGTAATCCTGTTTGGCCTTCCTCCATTCGGATGCTTCCTATCTCGCGGAACGAAGAAGTACCACTCTCTCTCTCCAATATTCGCCAATGCTGAAAGAAATTATGCACAATCATTCATTACTATGTGCACTCAGAGAGAGGTGTTCACCCAGTGCTTGTTGTGTCTGGTGTGGTTGAGGGTTTCTAAACCTATAAATTTTGAATGTGTGCAGGAGAGAGAGTGAGAGGGGTATGTTTGTTTGGGCGGAAAGCTCTCTTCTCTGGAAAGAGCTTTTCCACTCTCATGCATGGAGCGCGCCTCTTTAGGTGTCGGAAGGCACGAATCCGTGAAACAAACAAGGAAAAGTAGTAGTATTATCCGAAAAACTTTCGCGTAGAGTTATTTTGAAAAAGAAAGAGAAAGAGAAAGAGAGAGAGGATTTATTACCAGGTAACTCCCATGGGTCATGGCGGTACAGATCTAGGGTCCCAATTATATCAAATTGGAGGCTGTTTCCTAATGCAACTCTCTTAAGATAGAAGCCAAGAATCTCCTCCTCTGTTGGGTGAAACCTAAATCCTGGAAGCTCCAATTCAGCCATCACACTAAATGCTTGTTTGTTTTTGTTTCCACTGGGTTTCCTTCTTCCCCTTCTTATACAAAGCAAGTGGTGGAATTGGGGACCCACGCGCTTATGAGAGAAGACCAGAGTGAGAGACCCATCGACGACTCCACACTCTCACTCTGTAGACTCACTTCACATGGACTGTACGCGTGTCCTACACTAATCCTATTTTTGAGGCGATTTTTATTTATTTATTTATTTATTTATAGAAAGAGGTCGCAATCATTCCTAGCGGTTCGGTATAAAATCAAACGAGTAAAAAAAAAAAGAAATTATAAAATGGGTGCGATACCTATAAAGCTGAGGCTCTAAACAATCAAAGTAAAACGCACCTTCAAATAGTAACGAGAAATGTGGTTTTAATACTGGAAATCTTTGTGATAGCTTTGAAATATATTTTCATCTTTAATTATGAAATTTAACGCTTCTAAAATAGTGTAGATCGAGCATATATATGAAAACTTGAAAATCTTGAAAATTGACCGTCAAAAAATGCATTACAAGATACACTATATCCAGAACTTAAAATCTTTTTTTTCTCACGTCCATGATGATCAATTTGAGGATATTCGAGTGAAATTTTTTAAGTGGGCTCTAATTTGATTGTTTAGAGCCTTGGCTCTATATAAACTTTTTCCTATAAAAGCCGAGGCTCTAAACAATGAAATTATAGCCCACATTCAAATAATGCCAAGAAATGTGGTTTCCATACTTAAAATCTTTGTAATAACTTTAAAACTTTGTAATAACTTATAAATTGACCGTCAAAAAACGCGTTATAAGATGCATTATTTCCAAAACTTGAAATCCATTTTTTTCTCAAATCTATACATCTTGATATCGCGTTGATCAACAAACGCGTTATAAGATGCATTATTTCCAAAACTTGAAATCCATTTTTTTCTCAAATTTATGCATCTTGATATCGCGTTGATCAATTTGAAGATATTTGGACGTCAAAACAACCTCTTCCGGTGAAATTTTTTAGCTGGGCTCTAATTTAACTGTTAAGATCCTAGGCTCTACGTACACTTTTCCCGTAAAAATATACCTCTCTTTAAAACAATTTAGCAGCTTGCCATTTTTCAACTATTATAATTCATGGTCATGGGTAGTATGATTGTGCATTATGATGGGTATTCCGAAATTACATCAAAAGATATTAATAAAAAGTGAACTGACAAGTATTTTTGCTACCATGGGAGCATACTGTTGATTTGCTCCCCCAGGTAAAATGAACATCTTTTGGACCCAAATTTTGGCGATGTAACGTTTAATAACCAATCTCATAGGCAAAATCACTTAAAATATGCCTCTCTCTGTACCTTAAAAAAAAAATTAACATCTCAAAGTTGAACAACATCCAATTTTGGGAGGTCAAGATCGAGTTGATGGGAGGTCCTTTGAAAATCCAGCCCTCCCGAAATTGGTGGGGTGTTTCGAGATTTCTCTGGTAATGTCTTTCTGTCCTATGCGGGTCCAATTGGCATGGCCACATCTAATTTGGTGGAATTATATGTTGTGCTTACAAGGGTGGGGATTTTTATTGAGAGGAACATGGGATTCTCGTGTTTGATTGAAGGAGATCCTATGAATGTGATCTATTGGTGTAGAAAGGAGCAGTAGATACCATAGGAACTTCGTTCTTCATGGTTGAAGATTTTAGATGTTACCTCTTTTTTTTATATTTACAGTATTCTTAATACATTAGCTAAAGGTGGTGTTTCTCTTGCCTCTCTTACTATTTCCAATGATGTAATCTCTTTTTTGTGATCAATAAAATTTTTGGACGGCTTTCAAAAAAAAAAGATCTAGTTGTTCAAGAAGTTAAAATCCAACTTTTTTTTCATTGGAAATAATCATCTAGTCATGCTTAAGTGGATCAACGAATTTCCGATAAACAAAATCTTCCTAACTCACTTTTTTCCCCAAGGGAGTTACTGTACAGCATGCTCCTATAGGAGCATAAAGTTGATGTCCAATTGCTAAATAATTGATCTCTTATGTGTGTTTTAATCTAATGAATAAAAGTGATAGTAACATTTTTATATTAAAATAAACTATCTTATTATATACTTCCCCAAAATTATCTAATTCTTGAGTTGGAAATTGTGGAAGAGGACTGGGTCATGGGTCCATGAGGGGTCCCCATCTACCTTGCGTTTTTCCATAAGAATGTTCCAAATTTCTTTCTCTTTTCCAAGTCAAGCTCTGACGTTACCGTCTTTGCTTTTTACCAAGTCAAGCGTTACCATTGCTTTCAAATTGTGGATTCTGGGGTTTGGAGGCCCTCGAGATGGGTCCATTCTTGGAGTCATACATTGAAATTTCGGTTGAAACAACGATGATGCACTGAAATTTCGGTTGAAACAACGGGTCCATTATTGGCACCGTGGTTTATGCACTGAAATTTCGACCGAAATTTTCAGTTGCAATGGTGAGAAGTGTTCATATTGATAATTCCATGTTTGCTTTTTTTTTTTTCGTCTTTTACCAACAATACAACTATAGGAATATGGAGGAGCGAATCCAAAGTCAATGTTTTAAACGTTTTAGAAATAGGATTGGTGGGTTGAATCAGCCATCAATCGGTTTCGAATTGAACAAGCCGAATCAGCTGTTCGATTCAACCGACTCGGACATATTTTTTCAAAAAAATCAAAAAATAAAAATTTAAGGGTTTAAAATATTTAAAAAAGACGTAAGGACTTCGAATCATTTAAAAAACAGTAGTTATATCACTAAAAATTCCTTTTAATTTTGTTTATTCACCCTTAGGCCCAACTCCCAATTTGAGGGAAGGACAGAGTAGATAGTTCCTGATATGCGTTGGGAGTCGACACTGATTCTCGTTACTGCGCTTTTTTAGTTTCTTTTGTGATACTGTCCTAAAATATTAATTATATGGATGGGGTTTTTATGAGTCAGCCGACTCATATTTACACATGCATCCCCTTTTAAACTTCATGTGAAAGATAGATTTTTTATCTAAATTTTTAGTATTCAACATCGCCAAGATGATCATGAATATGGAAAAAAATAAAATTAAAATTAAAATTTTTTTTGGAGTTTCGTGTGGGCTGGACCACTACATATGCGGTCCAAAAAGTGTAAAGCATCCATCTTAAAGATAGAAAGATGGATGCAAGTAGGTGCTACATCTAAAAACAATGGACACTAATGGTCCAAATGTTTTTTTACTAAAATTATTATTTCTATTTTTAAAAATTTATATATTTTTTCATATTCACGATCTCCATATTAGAGATTACATGTCCTTAAAAATTACATCCTAAAATCCATCTCAAAAATAGAGTTATTAATAGCCTTGCATTTCTACCTTTGCGGGCTTAGCCGCATTGAAACCGGATCCAAATATTTTATTCGGTTTTTGGTGCACCGTCCATAGGTAATAATGGCCCGTGCTCACTTTTTAGACGACGACGTTCAGCTAAAAGATGGACGTTTGCTGGTAAGTGATCTCTTAAGTCAGCTGACTCACATATTTTCCAAATTATATTGGCCGTCCATTTCGGCCTAAGGGCAGGCAAATTTCGAAAGCGTGATCCAATCTGGTGGTCCCTCTTAAAACGTTATCATGAAGTCATTAACGATGGTGTTCCAAATTTCGTTTTTATTGCCATTTCATACGGATGAATTAAGTGCAATGTTTTGTCTTGCAATATATCAAGACAACTGTATGATTTTAACGTTTAATTTTTTTGAAAACAAATATTTTTCTTCAAAATTATAATTATGAGCTATTATCACGATATACGACTTTCCGTCAATTCTCCCATATAAGAGTACGGCAAGGTTTCTATACTTCCCCTCCATATAAGAGTATGGGAGGTTTCTATACTTTTTCGATAGTATAGAAGATCTATGCTTCTCCTACCATCTAGCCATCCAATTTTGATCAAGAGAGTCACTCACCGTTTGATCTTAGATCTGACTTCTCAAAGTATTTTATTTTTAGTTTTTTTTTTATACAAATTGTATGAATATGAAATTTGTTACGTGCAATCTTCTCATTGGGGCGAACCTATAAAAAATATTAAAAATAATTTTTTGATAAAATATAATGACCAAAATACCCCTTGAAACTTTCAGGGTATTTTGGTTATTTTATTTTATTGAAAATATTTTTTTATATTTTTCCCTAGTGCGAGTTTAATAGAGGACTGGACGTACGAAATTTGGTGTTAAAATAGTTTGTAAAAAAAAATTTAAAATAAAATAGTGTAGAGACATGATATTGTGATTGAGACAATAGCCGTCCATTCAGAATGGACGGTTGGATAAAGGGAAGTATATAAGTTTTATGTTGTAGGGGAAGCATAGAAAGCTTGCCCTAGGACTATTACGAGAAGATACAGTATGACTAATAGTATATTTTTCTAAATGAATTGATAATTTACAAGGATTTTTTAATTTCAGTGATTAAAGTTTATGTAAGCCCTTATATGTAAAACTATCATACTACTAAATGGAAAAACATTAATTTTTATCTGAATATACTTAGGAAAATCTGAATATACTTAGGAACCACATAATTTTAATCCATACATAGCTACATTTTTAACATAATTTGTGTTTCTTAAAATAGCAACATGTTCAATTGCCATAAATTTGACTGAGAGTATCATTGATTATTTACTTTTATTACAAGAAAGTCACAATCACTCTTGTCCGTTAGCTTTTTAAATCAGGTAGTTGTAATTGTGTCATTAACTAGACTTAAAAAAAATTCCGAACTTCATTGCATACCCCAAGCCATCCAATTAACTATCTACTAGCTATGAGTGATTGTGACATCTTTGTAACAATAATAAATAGTCTCATTCTATACAATAATGATCCAATAAAATGCGTGATTTGAAGTGATAGTTTGCCATACACTAGTAGCATACAATATGCGACAAGGACATTCACTAACCACTCGATCACTCAAGTTGCAGAGTAGTTCTTGTTGGGTGACTAACATTCACGCCCATAATTCTATTTAGAGGTGGCAATTGGGTCGGATCAACTCATTGACCTGATGCATGGGTCTCGAGTCCAAATAATCTGGACTTGATGTGGTTTACGTTTGGGTCTAAGTTTATCTTGGACCCGATCAAATTGGATCAGATCATGTTCATGGTCAACTTGCTAATTATATATATTCTTCATGTTTTTATGCAACATTATTTATAGAAAAACACTACACAACTTCTATAGGTGAAAATGAACTGTGATTCTGCCTACCACCATCACCATCCAAAGTTCATCGCGCGGTCACGATTGTCTGGTAGTGTTTCATTTTTTATTTTTTTCTACGAATCGGAATGACCGAAAATTTGGAGCACGTATTCATAAAAAATAGGGAAATATTTGAAAAATATAAAAAAAATATTTTACATGAAAAAATTGACCAAAATACCTTCAAAAACTTTTGGGGGTACTTTAGTCAATTTTTTACGGATATTTTTTTTTATATTTTTATTAGATGTGCCTCAATAAGATGTATATGCCCTCCAAATTTTAGATCATTCTGATTTGTAGAAAAAAAATGAAAACTAAAATACTACTGAACAATCGTGACCTCGCAATGAATTTTGAACGGTGATGAGAGTAAGTAAAATCACTATTTATTTTTGCCTATAAATATTGGAAAGACTTTTCCTTATTTATATATTATAAAATATATAAATATTAAAGTCTCTTTTTTCTTTTATCTAGACCTTGACACGACCTAACGTGGTGAGCAAGTTCGGATCACATGACCTAGACTTGAGACGGGTCCAGGTCGAGCTCAAATGACGGGTCCAGAGCTCAAGTCCAGTCTTGAACGGAGCCAATAACACCCCTGTCTCCAGTGTCCTTCATGGTTTTATCTCCAGTGTCCTTCATGGTCTTACCGGGACAAAACGTAGATGCCTATACAATGTACACATGCCCTAAGCACAACTAGTATATGGTAATACTTTCATTTTTGTTGAAGGCCTTCGAATGCAAAAGTATGACATATATCAATGCATTTGGTAGAGATTTGAAAACATCCAATCCGACTCAAAATAGTCAAAATTGGATTGGGATTGGGAGATGAGTGGTTCCGATTTTAGAAACTCCAGAGTCGCCGTCATTCTCTAAGTTGTCAATTTCTAAAATTTATTTATTAATGGTTGACTAGTCAAACTCTAAAATTGCTTAAGTCTAACAGGGCGCATTTGGACACTTGGCAATTCATGCCCCAAGTCCAATTTTTAAATAACAAATAGTGGAGATTAACCGAACCTGGGTCGCTACTTTCCATCATTTGTTATCAGGTGGATAACCGATTAGAATCAAATAGCCCTCTTATATGCAGATACAAGAACTCCGAAAGTTAAATCCTTATAGGATAAGGTACTTAACCGGTTAAAAATAAAATAGATGAGTACAAACCGTAAAACGGGCACGAGTAATAAAGCATAAAACACACATCACAAAGACCACAAAGATTTTATTTGATTCCCCCTAAAGGGCGGCATCCATAGGTATTGCAAACTAAACTAAAATCTAATATATCAATGAGAGTTACATCACGGATTTGGCATATACAATAACCACTCTAACCCTCGATGAGACTAAGTCAAGCCGACCTTTTAGACTGGCTCTAGTGACCAACACTACATATCAATCTCCCATCACTATTCCACAACCAAACCATTGTCTAAGAAGAGATCTATCTCTACTCCATAGCTAAACTACTATGCAAGAACAATGGAGGCTTTCTCTTACTATAAAGGAAACCACCAAAAACCTTTATGGAAACCACATCTCTACAAAAAACCAATCTCTCATTATGCATCAGGTGCCGTCGTAGCAAATCTCTCCATAAGAAGCTCACTTCTTTCTATGTGGAGGTATTGTCTCTCACGCACAAGAGGCTCTGCCTCTCAAGAGGAAGCCACTATTCCCATATCGTCACCCCAAATGGGACATACATATTCTTTTATCTCTCTTTCTACACATATAATTTAAGTTATAAACAAGAGGCCTAAACTAGTTGTTCTTCAATAGATATCCCAACTAACTTGATAAACTCATCAATATCAGTTTCATGTTACATTTTGATTTCTGTAGGGGAGTGATTTCGGATATCACCATATCTAGCAATTTCTATCGTGATGTCAAAATTACTTACCATGCCAACTTCTGTTGCTTAGCTTTAGGATTTCTTCCTTCTTGCCAAATATGTTCATTTCTCATTCTCACTGAAAAATGTCATGCTTGTAATCATATTTCTCTACCTCAAATAAAAGACTTACAAATTCTACCTTGTACTTTTCTTTGATTGAATGCACAAACATATGCCACTTGTTAGGATTAAAGACCCCCCTTTATGAAGAAATATGAAGCCCGAAAGTTGGATCCCACAGGGATCATGTATCTTAAACAATTAGAAACAACATAGACAATTACAAACCGTAAAGTGAGCACGATAAATAAATCACAAAACACACACCACCAAGAGCAGAGAGATTTACGTGGTTCCTCTTAAAAGGCACGGGCATAGCAAACTGAAGTCCATTATACCAATGAGAGTTGCATCATAGATTTCAGGACAAAATGTTACCTCCCTAACGTTCAACAAGACCAAGTCGACCTACCTTTTTAGACTAGCTCTCTCGACCAACATCACCCGTTGATATCTTACTTTATTCTATAGCTAACTATTGTCTAGGAAGATACCCATCTTTATTTGACAGCTAAACTATTGTCAGGGAAGTTAATCTTGAGAGCAATTAAGACTTTCTCTCACTCTAAGGGAAAACCACCAAAAATCTCCATGGGAGCTGCTTCTATATAAGAAACCAACCTCTCATTTTATAAAAGCCACCATCGCAATAGGAAGCTCACTTCTCTCTATGTGGATGGCTTGCCTCTCATACACAGGAAGCCCTTTCTTCTCAGTTTCTAGATGAAGCTATTTTTCTCATATGGTGATCCCAGATAGGGCGCACACATACTTTCCTTTCTCATTTCATATATAGAAAGTTATGAATCTCATACCAGATAAAAATCCAATATATATATATGAGTAATGATCTTATGAGACCCTCCCATACTCATGTGTGTAAGATCTCAAAAGACCACCATTAAAGTTGGTACAGATCTCCAGAAAAATTATCATATGGGCCTGAAACTTGACTTTTCTAGAGATCTGAGCCAAATTTAATGATGATCTTTTAAAAGTGTGGGAAGGTCTCATAGGATCATTACTATATATATATATATATATATATATATATATATATATATATATATATATATATATCAAAATTTGGATACAACTAAGAGTCCAATGAACTAAAGGAACTTATCAATATGAATGGCAAAGATTTTGGATATAACTATATCCAACATGACCCAATGTTGCGTGTACGACCTACCATACCATTACACTAACGGTGTATGGTACTTGCCTTTTCCTTTTCTTAAACGTAGTTGAAATGGAATACATAGCAGCGGACGTTGCGCATAACCTTAGGGTCAGTACCCCGTCTTGTCAAGTCGACGTAGGACCCTCACCATTTGATTCTTATGGGCTCACTCTCCTCCACCACCCCCTTAGCCTTACCAGTTCTCTCTCCCAACGCTAAAAAACGTGTAAGAGAAGAGCAATCATACGACAGGGAGAGTTTTGAGACTTGATATCTACAGATGCATCATACGAACTTCTTAAAATAGCCTTTTTTTTTTTTTTTTAACAATTAAGAAAATAAAAGAAAAAAGAAGAAGAAAGTGCAATAGAAGTTTCTGCAGAGAAAAAAAGGAAAAATTATAGAGCCCTTGCAACTTGTGGTCGTGGCTCCACGCCCTACGGTCCTCCAGCAGGTCCAGGCTTGACCCTCTACGGTCCGGTGGGGACGACATAGAGCAGGTCGTGACAAAAAAGCTTTCAAGGTTCCTATGAAAAATTGTAAAAAAGAGAGATATTTCTAAGAGACAAAACGTCGCCTCGAAAACGTGCACTGGCATTTGAGATACTCTCTTTCGTTCCCTCCTCTCTAAGCGCCATCTTTATATCTCTCTTTCTATCTCTCTCCTCTTTTTGAAACCAAAGATCGGGAAATTTATTCTCGAGGGAGGAAAGAAAAAAAATATGGAACAAAACATATAAAAATAGATATCAAATAGGTTGTTGCTCTAATAATCGAACCATTACAAAGGGTATTAATAATCCGAATGTGAGTCATTGCTCCTATATCTATCAAAATTACAAAATTTTACAAATGATCACAAGTATCCATTTTAATCTGTACTTGAAGTAAGGCTTTGAATACATCAAATGCGACCAAAATGATTCCCATCATCATACATTTCCTGTTCTTGGAAAACAAATAGAAAGAAGACTTCCTGATGGGAGAGAAAATATCCTCTCAATGACAAGCAAAGTAGTATGTGTGGATGGTAGCGAGAAAGAAGATGCATTTATCCATCTTCTCTCTGTCTTTGTGACAACAGTCAATGAGAAACCCACCACACAAGGAGACTATGCGAACCAGAAGTTCAAAATAAATGTACCTTCCTCAAAAAGGAATAGTACCCACATGAAACCCCTAAGTTGGACAATCACTAGAATATATGGGATAGCCAATATCCCTGAAACATATAGATCCACCAAATTACCAGGGACTCCCTTGAAGATAAGTAACTAGAGGAAGGCACATCCCCTCACTTAACATTAAAGGTACCTAATAAAAGGAGTTCTCATAATACTCTTTCATAGCTTTTTCCCTCTCATCTAGTCCTCCTAAGAAAACACATTTTGTCACACTAACCTCTTAAATAGACATAACCTTTGTGAACCTATTTTCTATCCCCATTTCACCTTGCATAAATGCTTGCAAGAACCCATTCTTATTTATATAGCTCATTATCATCATAACCTTTTTCCAATTAATTGAGATCGGCTACAAAAATCCTGATTTGCCATTTCGCTGTATTAAAGGTCCTACCTTTAATGAGGTCATAAGTCCTTATATCTTTTTGAACTACCTCTAATCACATTTTTTTGGGCCTATTCCTTGCCCTTTTAAGTCTTTCCACTTGAATTAATTCACACCGCCTAACAGGTGTTGTACTTGGTTGACTTCACATATGGCCAGTCCATCTAAGACTACTCTCTCTCACCTTATTTATACAGCTCAGAGGAACAAACACTACTATATTATTATCAGAAAAGTTCTTCATTGACAACTTTTCTTCTGTCTCCGTACCCTAGGATATAAGGCCTTAAACTCCCTTATCCAAGACGGATCCCAACACAAGGACATGTTCTTCCTTGAGTATAATGCCTACTCAAAAAATAAGTTAGAAAATGTTACGTAAAAATTAGGCATGTCCAAGAATAATGGAGATTAACCATCACTTAGTTATAGGAGTTGCACCCTTTTATCTTATCATCATCAAAGATCCAATGATTCAAACTTTAAAATAAGCCATAAAGAAAAGTTCTAAATTAAGTACATATCTTCTACCAAATATCATAGGTAATGAAGTAAATCACTTGTTAATCACCATTAAGACAAGTTAAGCCTGAAGCAGTAATTGAGCCAGTAACTCACATATAACGAGCACTGTGCCTATAATGCATGTTCAACCTGAAGCAGTAATTAAGCCTTGCTATGGACTCGTAATTCCCTAAAATTCCCTAAAGAATTGCGGGCCTAAATTACCTAAATACACTCATATATTCTTTTTGAATGTCCCATGCTTCGATTCTTTCACATATGACATTCACTGGGGTACTTGTTTTAGTCAAAATTTGACACCTGTTGAAACTTTACTGGTAGTTATCCCAAGAAAAACTGAAGGCCCCTTTTCTCAATCACATTACCTAAAGTTAAGTTAGTAGCATCTGTGCATGATGAAGTTGGTACGTCAAGCAAATTACATTAGCTCCATGTATGGCTAAAGTAGTCCTAGTGGTAACGTTTCAAAGCCCTTATAGTCTATATGAATTGACGGCATCACCCTTCCTTTTATATATTCATATCACTCCTGTGAATCCTCCCTTATCATTTCTCTATTACTCTGCTCTGACGAAATATATAAGAGTCCCTGTTTCATCAAGATGCTCTAGCAAATGAGAGAAGTTCTCTTTCCTTATCTTAAGATATGCTATCAAATCCTAAAACTCTTATCGGCAACATTTCCTAGATCCATGACTACTCAGGGATAAATCATAAGTCAAAGTACAAGCATCATCACAAGCTTCAAAAGAAATTATATTGTAAGCTTCAGGGAAATACAGGAAGCAAACACTTCCCACCAGAAGACTTCTATCAGCATATGAGCTACAAGCTCACATGTCCAATTCTAAATTTATCTGGATGCTACATAGCCCCACCAGGAGCATTATTTATTGCATCAACACATAGTCTTCATAGGTTAGTGGATCACACTACCAAGATGAATACTATGAAACGATTATCGAGCACAACCATATAACTGCTTGGTATGAACATTTATAAAAGACCCAGAGTCCAAATCTTAGCAAGGTTGAAGGACGAGAGGGGAAAGAATAAAAGCAAAAAGACATGGTAGCAACAATAGGCATATAATAAAAAACGAGGGTACACAGGACGCCAGAAAAATTGAGGTTCTCTACGAAATTCCCAAAGACACAGGAATGTAGTTGAAAGCCCTTCATATGCGACGGAAGTATATTATAATACATATTATTCTTCAGAGTTTCAGCCATCTGTAAATAATTAAATATAGGTATTTCGCCCCTCCGAATGTAATGAATAAGGTGTCTATATATGCCTTAGAACCGCTATACCCATGAGCAAAAGAAAGGCTATGTCCAAGGCTATTCAGCTGGCAAGGTGGGGTGTATGAGCATTTCTTGAGTCATAATTTTCTATTCACACACGCTTCATAAAATGTCCAACACGAGGTAAACCAGTAGTACTGACAAGTAGACATCTGAGCTAACCATCACCTTGAAGTGATGACAGTCCAAGTCTTATGAGTTTTCATAGTGGCATTCTTTGTACCATCCAACGTTTAATTAAAAGCTAGCACCTAGGACAAGGTGAACCATCATGACTGACATGGATGCCTCTCAACAAAAAAAATGATCATCGCCTTGAAACATTGGCAATTGAAGTATTACATGTCTAAAAATAGCAGCAGCTTCTGTATGTTGGATATTCAAGTGAGTAATTCTTTATTTCTAAATCTTTAACTGTTTTGGTATCTACTTATTTGCTGCCCACTTATTTTTCAAAGAACTAAGGCGCATCAAAAGAGGGTCGATTGGATAATAACCCTTTGAATTTTTGCCCAAGAAATTCCCAAAAACTTGTAACCATTAACCATAGGGACTATACTAGTGTAATTAACCCTATTACAACATCATAACGTGTAGGTCATTGTCCATAATCCCTAGGAAATCCTTAGAGGACATCTTAAAAGCACAAGGTTTATCTCAGGCTCATCCTAATCCATATAAAATTATCCCAGTTGATTCAAATATGTCTATTTCATTCAAATCCATCCCAGCCTATCTAAACTAGTCCAGACTTTCCAAAGTCAACCCAAATCTATCCAAATCCATTCAAACTTACTCAGAACATATTTGATTTTATCCACAAATGTTGCATAGAGCTTGGAATGACAGAAAACCACACATCTTGGAATGACGGAAAACCACACATCGTGAGTCCCAAAATACCTTAGAATTACATCAGACCATCATCAATGGATTAGGGAGGATGTTTGGCATCACCTGAAACAATTTGGGCTGAAGATGGCTTAATGGCGCTAGTCTTATTAGGCCTAGTGACGCACTTCGAATCACTGCCCCCAATTTGACCCCAAAAAGTTGTTGAAAGCCTGTCAAACTCCTGGTGGGGTTCTTGATGTCCATATATGTCATTCTAAGGCAATTTTAAGGGAGTTTTAGTACCCCTAGAATTCTGAATTTGTCGGTGAAGTCGAATTCTAGAAGCCCCAGAAGTCCTATAACTCCTAGGAATCATTTTCCAAATTCAATAGCCAAGAAACCTAGAAAAAGTCCCCTCTAGTGCCGTTTAGAACATAACAAAGACACGTAGATCCTTCAAACCCCAAAAACCCTAGACTATTAAAGCCCTAATTCTCTTCCTGAAACCAAAAAAAAACCTTAGGAAGAATATGCCTTAATCAAACAAAAACCTAGGAAGAACCTGTCCTAGGTAAAATTCTTCTTTCAAGCACAAAAATGCTTCTCAGCAAAGTAAACTCTTTATGGTTGCATACGAAGTTGCTTCGGCTACTAGTCTAATCCAAGCCACTAACTCCGGGTGCTAAGCCTAAGGGATAGGCTTCCGATTAAGTAATTTTTATCTTTCTTTTCTTTTAATTTCCAGTTTATTTCTATTTTTGCTATTTGTTTTTTCAATTTTTCCTAGTTTCTTTATAGTTTTTATGCAATCTCAATTTGGCCCTGCCTACAGTGTGCGAGGAGAATATCTGCTTTTGTCAAGTCATCTTCTCATATGATGCAATTTAACGGACCCCTCTCTTTTCTATCGAGTTTAATTGATTTAGTTTAAAGCATAAATCAAAGAGTATTTCATCTCGAGATCTTCCCACGTTTGGCTGTAAATAAATAAGAGTAATGATACTATGAGACCCTCCCGCCCGCATGTGAATAGGACTCCAAATGACCACCTTTAAATTTGGATACAGATCTCTAAAAAAGCTATCAATAAACCCATTCACCCAAATCACACACCCATGTAATAATTTTTTTAGAGAACTGTGTCAAAATTTAATGGTGACTCTTTGGAATCCTACTCACATGGATGTGGAAAGGTCTCATAGTGTCATTAATCAACAAATAAAAGAGGTCACATATACTAGTATACAACCCCTATGTTGCATGGAGAGATAGAGAGATTTCTTCTATGTGAATATTTTTATGTGACTTGAGGATGCAAAAGCCCACTGACTATTGAATGTCCATTTTTATTTTTTCATAATCGTGATCACTTTAGCCTAGACTATGAATCCCTTAAAATTAATCAAAAATTCATTTTAAGTTGGATTTAGTCGGGGGGGACATATGTGTACATATGAGTGTGAGAGAGAGACTAGCTTACTAGAAATTTTTAATCTAAAATTTTAGGACATACTTTAAAATCTCTAGGTGGGTATGTTGGTAAACAAAAAAAAAAGGATTTTGTGTACGGCCAAAAATTGGATGGTATCTGTTCGATGTTTGTAGTTTTCTCCTTTTCATATATATATATATATATATATATATATATATATATATATATATATATATATATATATATATATATATATATATATATATATATATATATATATATATATATATATATATATATATATATATGACTCTCTCCTATCTATGTGTGTAGGACCCTAAAGGACCATCATTAAATTTGGCACGGATCTATAAAAAAGTCAAATTCCACACCCATATGATAACTTTTTTAGAGATCCGTACTACCAACTTTAATAGTGATCCTTTGGAGTCCTACATACATGGGTGGGGGAAGGTCCTATAGGATAATTACTCACACACACACATACAATAGTGATCCTTTGGGGTCTTACATACATGGGTGGGGGAAGGTCCTATAGGATAATTACTCTCACACACACACACATACACACACACACACATATATATATATATGGATAGGTTTCTATACTTCTCCTACAGCATAGAAGATCTATGCTTTCCCTACCATCCAGCCATCCAATTTTGATCAAGACATGCACTCAACATTTGATCTTAGATCCGACGTCTTAAAATATTTTACTTTTAGTTTTTTATGCAAATTTTATGAATATAAAAGTTGGTATGTATTATCTTCTTATTTGGGTGCACCTATAAAAAATATTAAAAATAATTTTTCGATAAAATATAATGACCAAAATACCCCTTGAAACTTTTAGGAGTATTTTGGTCATTTTATTTATTGAAATTTTTTTACATATTTTTCGCTAGTGTGAGTTTAACAGAGTATTGGACATCCAAAATTTGGTGTCAAAATAGTTTATATAAAAAAAATTAAAAATAAAATAGTGCAAAGACGTGACATTATGATTGGGGCAATCTTAGTCTTCCATTCAAAATAGACGACAAGGGGAAGTATATAAGTTTTATGTGGTAGAAAAAGCATAGAAAACTTGGATATATATATATATATATATATATATATATATATATATATATATATATATATATATATATATATAAAGTGTGTATCATTATCATTATTGTCATTAATATGTGAACTTGATCATGCCAAACTTGCCACCGGAATCAGCTTGACCTACCTTATCTGGTTCAAGCTTTAACTAAGCATGAGTCCAGTCAAACCGGCCTGCGAGCTAGCGTTGGTTATTGACAGCCATCTCATTCTCACCATGACTCTCTCCTCTGTGGTGATATTTGTCATTCCTCTGTTTGCCTTAACGGTAGTTTGGTTCATAAAAAAATAATTCCTAGAAATCTTCTCATATAAAAACTGAGGTTACACATATTTGGTTCCTACTTTTCAACATGCGAAAATTTATTTTATTTAATAAAGAATGATCTTTTTTATATAAAAAGAACTCTCTATCACATGAGGTGGGAGTAAATTATGGAAGGTTCTTATCTTTCCCATTGAACATGAATTAAAATATCTCAAATTTTAAGTTTTAAATAGAAAAGCTAACTTAAAACTTTAAGAGAGTGAAACTTGCTCAAATTTTAAGTTATAGAGAGAGAAATTATCTCAAACAATTTAGAGAGCAAAACTACACCAAAATTTCAAACTGTCTCAAAAGTTTTTGACAGAGAAACGATCTTAATTTTTTTAAAAAGAGAAACTATATCTATTTTTTTAGAAAAATGAGTTATCTCAATTTTCAAAATTTTAGATAAAAAATTTTAAGACAAAAAAATTATCTTAAATTAAATTATCTTAAAATTAGAGAGAAAAACTATACCAAATTTCAAGTTTTATATAGAGAAATTATCTTAAAATTTTTGGAGTGAGAAATTATCTTAAATATTTTAGAGAGAGATAATAGAAACAAATTTCAACAAGTCAGGTTTTTGGAAAGACCACAATAAAAATATTGCTCTTTCCATTAGAGAAGAGAATGAAACAAAATAGGAAAATATTGTATGTAATACGATGAGAAAGTGTATATTATATTATTATATCATCATTATATATACAATGAAAAGACCACCACAAATTAAGTACTCTGAATAAGAAGAGGAATAAATTTGTATGTCAGACTCATAAAACTCTAATTATTATGCATAGGCAAATTGCTCCCCCTGAACCTGAGCACTATCAAACAAAAAATTTGGGTTAGCATAAAGATAAATATTTTCATCAAATAGATATGTATAGAAATATAGACTCATCGTGTGGGTGGATGAAGATATTTGTGGCCTTTGTGGGGATTAAATTTGTTTATAGCATAGTCTTGAAGATATGAAAAACACCGATAAGTAAATACTCAAAGTGAGGAGTCTGGTAAGCATCCAAATAATAGTGAGTATGGTGCATCCATTCTCAAATTGGTAGATGGAATTCTATTAATAACAAACACCGCAGTATGAAAGGCTTCAACCAAAAAACGTTCAAGAATGTCTACATGAAAAATCATTGTAAGACCCAATTCTATAATATTTCTTTGTTTTCTTCAGCTATTCCAGTTTGCTCAGGGGTTCCCAAGTGTGATAATTGTTGCATAATTCCATTGTCATCAAAATGATCAATAAATTATTTCTTAGCAAATTCACCACCTCTATTACATTGAAAAACTTGAATTCTTTTATCAAACCTCTTTTCAACCATATGATGAAATATCATAAATACAACAAAATATTCAAACTTTCGTCTCAAAGGACAAATCAAAGTAAAATGAGTTTAATCATCAACAAATACAACACAAAATCGATAGCTCTTATTAGAAAAAATTGGAGCAGAGCCTCAAAAGTCTGAATGAATCTTAAAGGGATGCTTATTAGAGGTTTTATTAACACTACTAAAATGAAGCTTACAACTTTTTCCCATCTGACAACTAGCACATATAGAATGAAATTTATTGTAAGTATCAACATTAATCAACTGTTTAGATTTTAAGTAACGGACAACTTTATTTTGAGGATGTCTAAGACGTTGATGCCACACATCTTTTGATGTTCTTTTATTCCAATTAGATAATAGAGTTTGTTTTACTTCTTCAAGAGCCTGCAGTCCTCCCTTGCTACACCCACTGACCAGAGTTCTCTCTGTGCTCTTTTTTTTAATTAGAAAACTATTTGATGATAACTAAAAAATACAAGAGAAATATGTTGTAAATAGACTAACGTATAACATGTATTTTTTCATTTTAGGTACCAAAAGAACATTAAAAACATTGAATTTTCTAAATCCAATAGCAATATTTGTATTAACAACATCTGAAATAGCTAATTGTTCACCATTCTCAACCATGACGATATCAGTGCCTTTATAGGAACAAAGGTTTTGCATCTTACCTAAGTCATATCATATGAGGAGGCACCTGTGTCCGAGAACCTTATTGAGTCATGTGAATTAGCTATAGTTATTGCTGCAGGGCCTAAGGTTTGTTTGGTGCGTGTGGTTGAATCGATGCCAAAATTTCAATACAGTATGTCCGAGTTTCCCATAAATTTGACACTTTCATCAAGGTATCTGAGTTAATTGTTGTATTTGGGAATCTTGTTGAAAGCCTTGATCCATTTGTCGCATATGAAGTGTACCACCACTTTTTTTATTTTTCTAGAGCACCCTACGATGAACATTACTGATCTGACTATTTTGAACAAACCCACGACCCCGAGAGTTAAAGAATTGTTGACCACCTAAGTTGTTTCTCCCTGTACCTCTGTAATATTAGTTACATATGTTGGGCCCAAAAAAAAATTATTGTCCAACAAAGGCCATATTCTGACTTAGATCCGAGTGTTCTTCAATGACATGGGGCTGATTTCTAATCTCATGGCTTTGACAAAGAGGTATAATATCAAAATATGAAGGAACTAGAGGCTTAAGCATAATGGTAACAAAACTCTCGTATTTTGGACAATGTCCATTAAAAAGCCATAATACTTGATAGGGTTCGATTCTTTTTCTTGCAGAGTTAGAGTTGCTGAGTAAGTTGGAACTCTTTAGCTTGAGAATGACTTGCATAGGCATTCTTCAGGCATTTCCAAACTTTGGCAGAAGTTTTGAGGCCAACAATTAATCTAAGACACTCTTCTGATAATGTCCATGTGATTAAGGCTTTAAGAAGCCGATCAGACTTTAGTCATAATTTGTAGTCTAGGTTTTCGATTTCACTCTTACCATTAGGAAAGAAAATCTTTTGACTTTGTGTAGAACAATCACCAATAATCGATCCAAAAAGTTCATGACTCTCAATGAGAGAGAACATTTGGGTTTCCATAATATATAGTTCTTTTGTGTTAACTTAATAGACACAAAGTTTTCTATATTAAGAGTGGAGGGATAGGGATTTTGGTTTAACGAGAATGAAGTGTCCATTAGAATGAAGAGATATTTGATGAGAAAAGGAACGAGAGTGTAATAAGTTGTGAGTAAATGTTAAATGAGAGGTTAAAATGGGCTAGGCGTGGGAGGATTAGAATGAAGAGATATTAGATGAGGGTGCGTAAATGTTAAATGAGAGGTTAAAATGGGGTAGGCGTGAGAGGATTGGATAATATGGTTAGGAATGTTAATAAATAATATAGCTTGATGCGAGAGTATGTGAGAGATGTTGGACATGGGATGGAGGGGATGTGAGAATATGAGAGATAAAGAGCTAGGTGGACGTGAGAGGTAATAGAATGCAAGGGAAGCAAAGACGTAAAACAGAGAGCGAATAGAATTGAGATGAGAATAGAATTGAGATGAGAGGACTTACTTCTTTGAGGGAAATTGTTGATCGTTGGGCTTGAACTTTGCTAGAAAATCTGCACAGAAAGTTAACTTGGCTCTGATACTATAAAGAGTTTTAGAGAGAGAAGAACTTTTGAGAAGACAATTGTACCCCATTTTTAATTTGTGGCGGTTCTTTCATTGCATATATAATGGCGGTTCTTTAATTGCATATATAATGGTGATACAATGGTATAATATACACTTTTTTATCTTCTTACATGTAGCACTTCTTATCTCATTTCATTCTCTTCTCAAAAAGAAATTGCAATACTTCTACTATGGTCTTTCCAAAAACTCGACTGGTTGAAACTTGTTTCTATTAAGTACAACTATAAATTTGAATTCAAAATGTTTCATGGATTGTCGTATATGAATCTAAGAGTGGATTGACGTCATGGGAATTGCTATACATGAATCAACTTCGAACCCCTCACATTTTCCCGTGATCTAACCACGGTCCGTGTTAGGAACTCTGTTGATGTAGACATGGATAGAAAGCTTGTTGAGTGGGGAACAACATATCAAAATTTAAGCTCACTTGGCAATGGCATTCGTCAGATGGAATCAACTTTTTGAGAGGAAGAAAAATTGCTTGCGGTCGAAAATTTCTTCATTGCTACACCTTGATCACATCGAGCGCTTTTCCACAAAAGTTTTTTTGGTCCTTTGATGGTCTGCTAACAATTAATTTGAAAACTACACTTCTCGACACCAGATTGATCTTAAATTTGAAACTTAAACTTTTGATCACGTTGCCTCTCTCACAAAAGTTTTGGCCAGTTCAGCCACTGATTCTCGCGATTCTTTTATGGTCCGATTTGGGGCCACCCTTCTATAATAGTAAAATTTGAGAGGCTATAACTTGGCCATCTGATATTGCATTGAGCCTAAATTTGGAAATTAAGTCTTTTGTGACGATGTCTTTCTATTGCAAAAAATTTTCAAAACTTGGCCATGGGTTTCTCATGGGCCGTTTGGGCACACCTTTTGCACTTTCAACTTTGCATGACGATAACTCGATCATCTGGCTTCAGATTGCCACGGAATTTGGACGGCACTTTCATGACACCTGAGATTAAAGCTTAGGGGCTCATATAACCATTTGGGATAGGTTTGACCAAGTTCGATCGCGCTCCATTTAGGCAGATTATTCGCCATGTAAATAGCTCAGACTTCTTTTTGGCCTAAAGTCATCTTTTTCTTTTAGGACTTTTGATTTTTGAACATCAAGGCTACTTTCATTGACCGTATCCACTTCTTGTGATTTGTACAGTATTTTGGAATCTATCTTGCCTGGTGCTTATTCGGCCGTTCGACATTGTGTATCGCATTCGGTGGGCCACTCTATTAGGTTATTACGAGTTCGCTCATTAAGGAAGCAACATAGGCTCTTCAAATATCCAAAATCTAATGTTTCACCTCCTCGCAACTGTATTCCTGTTCTTTGTTCTACGACTATGGCGACTATCCCTTGATGACTTTAGTTGCATTAAAAACACCTCTGAACAATACTCCCTATGGCAAAAGATCTGGTTAGGAGGATTCTCTTGAATAAAAATGTTGGATCCAATTTAGGATCAATGGATAATAATTGTACAAAAATAAACACCCCATTTACTTACCTAAAAAACAAAACGCATTTGTCTTCCTAAACATTTAGACATGAATGCCAAAAAATTGACGGGTTTTATTTAATTTTAGGACGGAAGCTGATGTAAAGTATGTATTTATTCTTTCATTCTTTTTTTGTTTTGTTTTGTTTTTTTGAGCTTGATCATTCAATTGAGGACTTTACATCCTCAAATTTGGGATCCTAATAAATATTCTTAATGACATTTTACCTCGAGGGTGAATGTCAAATTTGCTCCTGTACGAGCACATGATCTTTTTGTAAAATATAAATTAAGGATGGAAAATCTTATATAAGTTAACCTTAGACCCTAGATATAGAGTGCGCCCCCAAAACACTTACCAAAGAAGGTTGTTTTGACACCAAAATGCCCTCTAATTGATCAATTTGACCTTAAGATATATGGATTTAAAAATAAAAAAAAGATTTCAAGTCCTAAACTCTTGCAATTGTTAATGTAATATTTAGACTATTCATTTTCAAGTATTTGTAGATCTACTTAATGTGCATCTTTTTCAGGCTGATCTTTTTTAAAATCTACGATCAAATTCTTAAAATCTACTTGAAATATTTTTTTTATTTTAAGAATTCTATAAATTTTAAGAATTTGATAGCAGATTTCCAAACCTGATAATTGCCTTAAAGTCTGGAAAATAGATAAATAAAGAAAAATTACGTATGGACACCTTTTGTACCTGTTTATTACCAAATGTATTCCTTTTAATAAAAAATTATAAGGACCATTGTTGTAGGGTATTTTTGACACGTTTGTATTTCTAGTACGAATAATGAAAAAACTGGTGGTGACTTGGACCAGTAGGTACTAAAATGCCTATGGACTACAAAAACCCTAATAAGAATAAGCCTAATTTTTTAAGGATTGGAAGAGGTACCGGATGGATCTCGAAAAACATAAAAGTGTAGCATATGATGTTTTAAGAGTGGCCACGAAGTTTCGTCCCAATCCAATCAAGATAAAGCATATCAGGATGAAATTTATATTTCGCAAAACTGCTCTCTATCATGCTAAAAAATACCTCATAACTAGAGTTAGACTTCATATGAGTACCAACTACTGCCTTTGGATCCAAAAGGCTAAAAAATCCCTAGATACCAATTTTAGGCTCGTTTGGATGCTTTTGGACCATCCTAGGGCCAATTTACCTAAAATGATGGGTTTTATACCATTCACATAATGCTTCGAACCTATTTCTATTTATGGAAACCGCTCTTTTCAATTTCGGGATTTACTTCCAAAGCTCATAACTTGCTCATACGGAGGCCAATCAAATCCAAATTCGGACACATAGTAGATTTCATCGAGTCACATGTTTTGATGTAAAATACGGCTCGAGTCGATGTCCGGATTAAGAGAAATCGTAGAGAGAAATTGCATTTCAAAACTCATGCTTTGTAATAGTTTTAAAGAGAAACACCCATCAGTTTGAAGAGTCATATCTCAAAGTTTCGACACCAGATAACTTCAAGAATAGATCCGCTGCGACCATGGTACGAAGAGATTCGACTTGAGGTAAAGTATGCATAAGATCAAGGTCGAGAAAATACCCGGTTTAAGTCCGAAATAAGGCATATTTTTCGGTGACCGAAATCGCAATTTCCGATCACCTCCCCAATTTAGAAAGTAATTGTTTGGCATCCAAATCGAGGGATTTTTATTGCAAAATGATCGCAATAACTTTTTTTTTGATTTGTGATAAAGAAACTAACCGGAAATAATAAGAAATGAGCTAGATTGAATATTCAAGATAGCAAGTTTATGTATTTGGCCGGATTTTGATAATAACGTCAAAACTTCTACTTAACTTTAATAATGGATATCAAAATGATCTCCTCGACACGACAATCATTTTTTCGATGATTGATTGTCCGAAAGCTCGCTGAATAGTGCTCGAATGAGGAACAAGGCAAGAGGTCCCTTTTTAGGGATGAGTTGGTCATTTCTAAAAAAGTTATGAGGGGCAAAACAATCATTTTGCTCCAAAATTGAAACTCACTTTTAATTCCAAAAATATGTAATTTGGAGCAATTTTGTCTTTTATTAATCATCCACCCATGTTTGCGGGAGATCATATATAATTTCTTTATCTCTCATTTGTAACCTAAGGTGAAATTTTATTAAGAGACTGTTTTAACTTAGCTTCTTTCTTGTATTTTTGCCTCTATTCTCACTCTAAGAGAGAGGAGAGAGAAATATTTTACCTTTGAGAGACTACCCTACCCAAGCCTTGGACTATATTACCTATATTACCCAAATCTAATCCATAGTCCATATCACCCATTGTCCATACCACTCTTAGTACATACTACCCATAGCCCATACCACCTATACCCCATACTTCTTATCACGCATTTAACCCATCCTAGTCCATAGACTACACTTAAGCCATACTCCAGACCAGCGTTTTAAAAATCGCCGAGTCGAACCGGATTCGCCCGGTTCGACTCGGAATTCACGAAAAAGGTACCGGATCGGTTCAAAAACCGGGAATCGTCCGGTTCTAGAGAGAACCGGACGATTCCGCACAGTGACTCGCCGATTCACTGTGCGGAATCGGCGAGTCCGTGAAGAATACGGGTTGCACAGTGTTCTTCACGGATTTTTTCAAATTTGTCATTTTTTGATCATTTTTTTTGTTTTTTTCGGAATGTGATCTGTTTTGCAGGCTGTAAACAGCTTTATTCAGCTTTTTCAAGGATTAAATGGTGGAAAAATTGGTTGTTTTTGGATCAAGAAAAATTCGGGGTTTAGGGTTTCCGCCATTTCTGAAATTTCATGCCAAATAGGGCATGAATCTTTCAAAATTTGTAGGCATATTGATCTTAAAGCTGTGAATCAAAAGCTTTTGTTACTAATTTGTGATAATCGTTGAGAAAAACAGAGTTTTTTGAAGATTGAAGGCTTCGGTTCACAAAAACAGGTAAGAACTTTGGGTTTTTTTTTTTTTCCGCCATTTGATTTATTTCACGGCATATTTTGAACAAAATGAGTTCAATAATTAGGGTTTTTAATCTTTATTGTGTCTAGTATGATTTAAAATTTTCAATTTTACGTAATCTGGTCAATTACAGCAAGAAATTTGATATGAACAGTGAGATGTCTGCGGAACCAAATTCCGCTATTTTTTTTTTTTTTTTCCGCCTTTTGATTTTGTTTTCATGATATATTAGAAATAATGTGTTAAAAATTTAGGTTTTTGATTCCTTATAGTGTTGTTTATCAGAAAATATAGTCAATTGGATGTAATTTATTCACTTGGAGGTGAATTTTTGAGTTAAAATCGCTTATGTAAAACGACTCTGTGAAGAACAATTTTTTTTTTTTTTTTTGTGTAGCCCATGATAGAATTTTTTGTAATCTATGATCGAATTTTTTGTAATCCATGATCAAAATGTTTGTTTTTTTTTCTTGTAATCCATGATCGAATTTTATTTTTTATTTTTTATTTTTGTAACCCATGATAGAATTTTTTGTAATCCATGATCGAAATGTTTTGTAATCCATGATCGAAATGTTTGTTTTTTTTTGTAATCCATGATCGAATTTTTTGTTTTTTGTTTTTAGTTTTTTATGTAACCCATGATAGAGTTTTTTGTAATCTATGATTGAATTTTTTGTTATCCATGATGTAAATGTTTTTTTCTTTTTTTGTAATCCACGATCGAATTTTTTGTTTTTTTTTTTTTTTGTAATCCATAATCGAATTTTATGTAGTCCATGATCGAATTTTTTGTAACCCATGATAGAATTTTCTGGAATCCATGATCGACTTTTTTGTAATCCATGATCGAAATGTTTGTTTTTTTTAACTTGTAATCCATGATCGAATTTTTTGTTTTTTTTTTTTTTTGTAACCCATGATTGAATTTTTTGTAATCCATGATCGAATTGTTTTTTTCTGTTCTTGTAATCCATGATCGAATTTTTTGTTTTTTTATGTTTTTTTTTTTTTTTTGTAATCCATGATCGAATTTTTTGTAATCCATGATCGAATTTTTTGTAATCCATGATTGAATTTTTTGTAATCCATGATCGAATTTTTTGTAATCCATGATCGAATTTTTTGTAATCCATGATTGAATTTTTTGTAATCCATGATCGAATTTTTTGTAATCCATGATCGAATTTTTTGTAATCCATGATCGATTTTTTAGAAAATTTATGATTTTTTTTTTTTAATCCATGATCGAACTTTTTGAAAATTTGTTAATTTTTTTTTTTAATCCATGATCGAATTTTTTGAAAATTTGCTGTACTTTTTTTTTATTATTTCTTTTTATCCATGATCGAATTTTTTGAAAAATGATGATTTTTCGAAAAGATGTGAAAATCGTGATAAAGTTTTGATTATCATGATGTATAAAACATTTAAACCCAATTTTTAATTTTTATTGTTTGAGTTTGCTGGAAATTTTTTTTTTTTTTTTCCATGATCGAATTTTTTGAAAAATGATGATTTTCCGAAAAGATGTGAAAATCGTGACAAGGTTTTAATTATCATGAGGTATTAAACCATATTTTAAATTTTTATTGTTAAAGTTTTTGTTGAAAAAATTGTATGTTGATGGATTATTTATGCAAAAAAATGCATGTTATTATATTTTCAATACAAAACTGTATTTTTTTTATCTGTTGTTCTTGGATTTTTTAGTTGGAATGACTGATGTTAGACGGCTCTTTGAAGAATTGTTTTTATTATTAATTTTTTAATGCAAAAAATGTATGTTCTTGATAATTGAGTTGTAGCCATGTTTGGAGCTTGCATTTTGTATTATTCTAAATGTTTGTAATTGATATGTACGAAAATGAATTGTTTTTAGATCGAATCAATGAATTGTCAAATGAATTCAATCAATGGCACCAGCGTGACCAAGAAGAACAACAACGTCGTCTATCATTTTATTTTTAGATCGTATGTTACTAATTTTATGCTTTATTGTAGTCCATGTATGTTGATATACTTATTCCATGATAATTCTATGTTTATCCTTTTGTGTGATGTAAATTAAATGTTGAATGGCGGTTCATGCAGGGAAAGAACATATCAATATTCGCATATTCATTCAAAAACATGAAAATTCTTAATGGAGTACCCTCATTTTTTATTGAATTCCTAAAAAACAATATTTATAATGAATTTTAATAATTTTTTCGGATTTTTTTGAAGCTTTATTCTGACCGATTCACCCGATTCCGATCCGGATCGCCGATTCACAGATCCGGATCGCCGATTCGCCGATCCGGATCGGTTTTTGGAAAGCCCGATCCGGGTCACCGATCCGGTTTTTAAACCATTGCTCCAGACTTTATACTCCCTACCACTTACCCTACCAACCATAGTCCATACCAAACCATAGACCCTAGACAACTCTAGTCCACTCAACTCAAGCCAATCATACTCCGTAGCCCATTAAACCTAGCCTAGCCTAATCCAGCACCTTAGCCTCTTATCTAAAAGCCATAACCGTCTCTCAAGCACCTTCAAGCCCGGGGAGTGCACCTAGCCAGAGCGTTCGAGTACCACCTCACCCACCTAGGGACCCAGCCCACTCTCATCTTATGTCTTCTCTTCTTATCCTCCTTTCTCTTCTTCTTCTTCTCTCATCTTCCTCTTCCTCTTCCTCTTTCTCTTCTCCTTATTTTTCTTCTTCTTCCTCCTCCTCTTCTTCTCCTTCTACCTCTTCTTCGTTTTCTTCTCTTCACTTTTATTCTTCTCCTTTTCTTCTTCTTCTTCCCTTCCCCCTCTCTCTCTCACATCTCTCTTTCTTCTACTGGGCCAGTGGCTTAGCCATTTCCCCGCTCTCTTTCTCTCTCTCTTTCTCTCAGAGCCAGCGGCCTCCTCCTTTTCTCTTTTCTTCCCCCCTCTCTCTCTCCCCCCATAGTGCTAGCAGCCTCCCCCTTTTCTCTTTTCTTCCCACCCCTTTCTCTCTCTTCCCCCCATAGGGCTAGCAGCCTAGCCACTGCCCTACTTTTTCCCCTCTCTTATCCCTCCTTTCTCCTCTCCTCTCTCTTCTCTTTCTCTTTCTCTTCTCCTTCCTTCTTCGCATATCGCTCTCTCTTTTTTCCTCTTCTCTCATCTCTCCTCTCAATCTCTCTTCTCTCTACGCCTCTCACTCTTACGTCTCCCTATCTCCTCTTCTTCTTCTCTTCTCCCCCTCTTCTCTTTTCTTCTCTCTCATAACCCATTTTCTCTCCTTTATCCTCCACTTCTCTTGTTCTTCTTTTCTCTCTCTTTACACACTTCTCTTTCATCTCATTCTCTTTCTCTCCAAAACGTTTTTCAGAGATAAGTCCTCTGATCAAGGGGCATTCGAAGGAAGGCCAGTCTAAGATTAAAGAGAGGTGAAAGACATTCTTTTCTTTTTCCTCCCTTCTCCCCTTTCGCCCTTTTTCTCTTTTATCTCATCACCTCTCTCTCTTGAAATTCTTCTCAGAGATAAATCCTCTGTCAAGGGATCCTCGAAAGATGGCCAGTCTAAAGGAGGAGATGTTCCCTTCCCTTTCCCTTCTCCCTCTTTTCTTCTCTTCCCTTTCTCTTCGCCCTCTTTTCTTCTCTTCTCTTTCATCTCATCCCATCTCTCTCTGCTCTCATTCTCTCTCTTTCTATTGATCTCTAGGAGGCTCTTTCGAGATTCATCCAGGTTGGATTTTTCCTTCCAGTATAGTTTCTTATGAATCCCTGGGGTATCGAAACTTTAAGCCCGATACCTTTCTCGTCTTTCGGTAAATACCTCTTTGGGGAGGTGACGCCGGAAGGCTGCCCAAATTTTGGGTGATCTTCTCTCTCTTCTCTTTCTATACTATATCTTCTCGTCTTCTATTTTTACCTCTTAAACCCCCAAAAGCCCTTTAAAACCCTATCAAGAAAGGTGAGCAAAGGGGACGAAATCTGAAGCCATTTTCATCAAGTGGGAGTCGACGTTTTGCGTTGTTCATAAGGGAGCCAAAACCAGACCGGGCCTTAAAGGTCGAGGGGCTTTCTAACTGATCTAAGAGGGCTCCGACCCCTGGTGCGTCCCGACCCCCATCAAGTGAGATAAGCTTTACCTCATGCTCCTTTCTTTTGGTGGTTCGAACCACATACACACCGCACCGTCAGACCTTTATCCTAGCAGGCATAGGAGTTATCCTCACGCGGACAAGCACGTGAGCCCAAAGGGGGGCGTGGCACTCACACGACCCCTCTCCTCTTCCTCTGTCTAAAAACGAGAACGAGGGCTCCGTGGTTTTAAGAAAAGGGTTTCTTCGCACGAGACTGCGAAAATACAAGAACGACCAAGAACCCCTAACCATCACGCATTACTTTTTTTTGAATTTCACAGCTATCTGGTGATTTCGACACTGGACAAGTAATAAACCCCACACACTTGTTGAATTCAATATAGTTAAATGAAAAAGAGAACATACTCCCACCAAAAAGGGAACGTACTCCTGCAAAAAAAAAAAAAAAAAAAGGGGACGTACTCTTGTGGGATCAGTAAAAATACCTACTTGGGAGGATTTTTAAATTTAAAATTTTGGGAACCACCTAATAATCACTAGATGATTATTTTCAAAATTTAAAAATTTGAAATTTGAGTTTCTACCACTATTCAATCTCGAGAGATTTTTTTTCTAGTGAATAGAGGGTGCAATTAAGAAATGCGTTTTTATTAGGGTTAATCTGTCCGTTGAAGAGGTTATATCTCCAAATTTTGGGTTTCTTAAATTAATCCTACGTGTGGTTTTACCTAAGAAGGTAAATGAACGGTGTATTTTCAAGGGAATATAAGTTCTTTTGTATTTAGGCGGTCCCTCTCGTATGATTGCCATGCGATATTCTCATTTTAAACTCACCCTTACCAAAAGATATTATACTCGTTTGGGAGTATGTAGTCCATTTACCCCCTCAAGTAAAACCATGATTAGGTTTATTTTAGGAAACCCAAATTTTGATGATATTAGCTCTTCAACCCATCGATTAACTTAATAAAATAAATTTCTTAATTGCACCCTCTTTGAAAAAGATAATTTTGCAAGATTGAATAAAGAACGTCCAATTTTTAAAGGGAAAAAATCAAGATGTTAGAAAATTCAAATTTCAAATTTATAACTTTTGAAAATAATCGTCTAACGATTATTACGTGGTTCCCAAAAATTTATAAATTAAAAATAAATTATCCCAAGTAGGACTTTTTACTAAGGGTGTAAACTTAAACTATTCAACAAGTGTGGTGTTTATAACCTTTATGGTGTTGTAATTTCCTAATAGGTGGGCAAGAAAAAAGAAAAAAAATGTACCATGTGTAGGGGCACTCCTTGTAATTTTTATTAAAAAATAACCCATCTGGCAGTAAACGGGCAGAAAAAGATGTGTGTCCATAATTTTCTCTATAATAAAACAAAAAAACAAGTAGAAATTCATCAATTTGAGTTCGCTTTTAATTCTCAAAGAAATGTTGCGTAATTGCGTGTTCGAGCACCATACTTCCTAAGTTCTAATCACGCACGTTTTAAAGTAGAAAGGAGTTCTACGCACTGACGGGACACATAGGATTCATAATTGTTGCCACCGGCTCAATTGGACTTGTCTCAAAAAGACATAAAGAAGGGACCCACACCTAGCCGGTGACCACAATTTGTTGGGCTCACTTGAGAAGTAGGTCCCTTTTCAAAGTCCAGGTCGGTCTCCATCAACAAAGAGTACGCGGACCATCCATCCTAAAGCTTTAAAGCATCCAGTAGACCATCTCTCTCGTTTGGTAGAACTAAGAAAAAGATTGGATGGGAGTAATTTTTTTTGTGTGATTAAGTGGGGAGAGGATTTCTATTCACGGTAGAAATTGAGCGTAGGACGTAGTCTTACAAATCGTCAACCACTAACCAATTAAGCCCAGGCTTGTTTGTTTTTTAGATTGGGCGGGACTACATAGTGGGCAGAGAGAGCTCCGTGATGGAAAGCTTAGAGAGAGAGATCGATTTCGTGTTGGGACTTCAAAAAATTAGTGATAGTTACTGTTGATAATTTGAACTTATCTTATTTTCTCGCAAAAAATTTAAGGATCAATAATATTTCAATCATTATCGTGATGAATTGAATTTATCAGAATACCATGGACATCAATAATAACCTTAGACCGTGACGAAGGGTAGGAAAATATGATACAGCTTTTAGCTGTATGAACTTTCTTGTAAAAAAACCCAAATAAAAAAGTACAACTGAGAATATCCTGATAAAATTTGTCGGTGATAACGATAAGAATAATTTAGAGAGAGGAGGGTTGATTTTGTGGCGGTCGTCGTGGAGAAAAGCGATGTAGGACAAGGATGGGGCGGCTAAAGTGAGGAACGAAGAAACAGGGGAAATGCAGATGAGAATATCCCATCCTCAAATTTCTCCTATTTATTGTATGCTATTCCTCTTTTTCAAAAATCTAAACCGAGCCTACTTTTTGGGGTTGCTAAGACTATCAAAAACAGAAATGGACAAGAGGAACACCCATTCAAAGTGTGGTAGGCCATTAAACAAAAAGGGACGCTACACCAACTTTTGTCTAGACGGTCCATATAATCCAACAAAGTAAGGTTACACCATGTCTCACTTCCACAAAGGAAAGGGGCTATTCAAGTCAAACTTTCAAACGAGCAAAAATTTGTGATACTATTTTTCTTATATTCATGGACTGAGCTGGCAATGGGTTGGGCAGACCGCCCCGCTGGTTGGCCCAGCCCTAAAAAAGTAAAGCTTGGATTACAAATTACGGCCCGAGGGCCTGCTGGGCCAAAGCCAATGCTGACCTGGTTAGGTTCGACCTGGTTCTCTCTTTTTCTTGTTATTTGTTTTACTTTTTATTCATTTCTTTTAAGCCTGGCCCTATTGGACAAAGGCCAGGCCCGGGCCAAGGCCGGCCCTTGCCACCCTTGTTCAGATATTGGCTAGGAAATTTGAACACTACTTTTGTCAAAGGCGATCGCTAGACAACGACAACGTTCATTTTCAAAAGAAAACATGCCATTAATGTGAGCAAATAACCCATGAGCGGCCTAGAGACACGTACAGAGAGGTGTGAGAGTCCGAGAGACATGTTTATATGAGTGATTTAAAAATCGGTGACGCGATTCGGAATGGGAATCGTCGTGATCTTTTCGGATCCAGTAAACGACCCAGATTCAGTCGATTCAGAATAGATTGTCGTGATCTTTTCGGATCTAGTAAAAAACCAAGATGCAATCGATTCAGAATAGTAGACGCATCGATTTTTTTGCGGAACTGTGGATTCCGACAATTCTTCATCGAGTCAAATGAAAAAAAAAGGATGAACAACTTCTCTTTTTTTTTTTAATTATTTTTCAAAAACTTTTGGAACAAAATTAACGATTCTGCCGATTATTTCGATTTGACCCACTGATTCTCCCGATCCAATACGAATATGGATGCGACGGAGTCGAGTCACCGATCTATTTTTTTAGGAGTGCGGTTTCTATAAGGTTGCAACTTTAAACAATCCAATCAAGGCGTACTCCAAATTTGATCTTAACATATAATTTTAATACAAAATATTATTAGGATTATCTCAAAATTTATTTTCATATCTAATTATAAAATTTTAAACTCAAAAAATGATTAAAATCAAGTAGATCTAAAAACATATGACAATTTTGAAAAAGACGGTCCAGATAATGTGAGGTAAGATGCACTACTTTTGGAACTCAAAAATGTATTTTTCTTTCATAATCATACATCTCGATGTCGAGATGCTCAATTAGAGGGTTTTTCAACATTAAAACAACCTTTTCGATGTTGAGATGCTCAATTAGAGGGTCTTTTCAACATTAAAACAACATTTTTTGATGAATTTTTGAAGTGCATCTATAGTTCTACATGTTAAAATTGTAACCTTATATAAACGTTTTTTTTTTTTTTTTTTAAACACTTGTTTATATTATCGTAGAGGTGGAAACGTTGGTGATATGGGGAGAGAGAATAGCGTCGGAGAGAGTAGAGCTAACAATGGGACGGGCAGCTCCTGAAAACTTGTACCTGTGCCACAGTTTGTGGTCTGAGGCCCGGGATAGGTTCAGTAGCAGCTTGGTATAGCCTGGCTCGGCCCTCTAATTTTTCATTTTATTTTTTGGGTCAGCCAGGGCTTGTTAAGGTCGGGTCAAAACTATGGGAGGCCAGGCCAAGGCTAGTTAGGCCCAAGCCGAGCCGGTTGCCACCCTTGAGAGAGAGAAAGTAGGCGTTCGACTGTTAGGAGTGGGCGAGTGAGTTGGGGGGTTGGGGTAGCGGAAAGGTATGGAGTGGTTGGCCGCAAAAGGAAACGGTCCCAGAAATCGAGATGACAAGAAGTACTACCTAAGCCTACAGTCTAAGACTGCTTTGGCAGGTACAAAATTACAGCAGACCTAATTATAGGAAAGGAAAAGTAACATGGCATTAGAGGACCTAATTATAGAAACAAAGATACAACCTTTCATTTTGGCGTCCGCCCGCCGTATAAATAAATAGTTCAGTACAAATCGTCATTTACACAAGATATGGTTTCCATGAGTTAGAGAATCATGGGCCCCCACTTAAACCTATATTAAAAATGGATATCTAATTTAAAATGGTAGGGATTCAGAGGTTAAGATGGTTACAAAAATAGAATTATAAATATTTAAAAAATTTTTTTTTTTAAAAAAAGTATCTACATAGTCTAAATTCATTTTAGCCTCTTGGATTTTTTCCAACTCCAACTTAGAGATCGATGTTAGTGTATGAGCAGGCACTTGCACCAGTTAATTTACGAATAAAGTTGATGAGCCAGGGTATGATTTGCGTAAGGCAGCAACCTTAAACAAACAAAGCAAGGTGTAAAAATTTTAAACCTTAAAAATGGTTCAAATAAAATAAATTTATAAATATATAAAAATCTTTCAAGTGGGTAATATATTTTGTAAAAAATAATGATCTTATTTAAAAAAGTAATAATCACATGAAACCTTTCAGCATCTGTGTATAGGACCTCAAATATTGACCATTAAATTTGACACAAATATTTAAAAAAATCAACCCCTACACCTATATGATAACATATCTAGATATATATATCAAATTTAATGATAATCATTTGAGTCCTACACATATGGATGTGAAAAGATCTCATAAAATTGTTATTTTTTTAAAAATAAACTCAAAATTATTTTGTGTTCATATTTATGTATCTTGATATGGGTAGGATCCATTAAAGAATTATCTTAGAAACAAAATTTTAGGACGGATTTTTTTTAGTACATCTTTTATTTTACATTTCAAAGCACGGAAGGCCAAACGCAAAAGAATGAGTGCGCACACGCCAAGGCAATGAGATACGTTTTAGAGAGAGCAATGAAAAAGAGAGGGGTGGCCCTATTCTTTCATTAAATGATTGCGCGCAGCTCGCACCGCTCCTCCCACGCCCAAACTAAAGCTCACCCAATGATTTGAATTCTAGAGCGACAAAGAGATCGATGACGGAGAGAGAAGCAGAGAGGGCAGCGAGCGAGGCTTAAACTTTACACCGCGCCACAACCCTCTCCGCACGTGCGAACGGGTGGTGCACCGAAACTAGACCATGCTTATTAAATGCGAACGTGCGGAAAGGCCGCAAGCAACCGTCACGCTCTGCCCCCAAGTACGACGTCTGCGCCGGTCTGTGGGCCCAAGCTCCACTTGAGCTCAGTGACGTGGCAGTGTGAGTTGGACTTGACGGACTTATGGTGCCATGCGTTGCCATCCCCTCATGCCAAGCCCTCCTGGTAAAGTAGGAAATATTTTGGTTTAATATTTTAAATGTTTATTTTCGATAAATTCCGGCAAATATATCGTGTGAACGCAACTGCTTTGTCATGAAAATAGTGATTGGGATGAAATTATTCTAGGTGAGGCATGAACGAGCTTTCTTTCTCTTTTATCAGAAGTTATAATAAAAAGAAAAGAAATTGCAAAAAGCTGCTTTGGGGGATCGGAATGGGACAGCAGAGAGAAGGCCAGAAGGCCTCAACTGCAACTTTACGATCGTAAACTGATCATATAATTATTTCTTTTCTGTTTATGGGTTAATGAGATGCAAAAGTTTAAACGAAACAAGACACAAACAAAGCGTCCGTAGATAGAGAGAAAAAGCTGCAGCTCCTTTTCATTCAAATAAAAAGGGAAGTCGCACACAAACACACACTCGGTTAAATTTGAGAAGCCACGTGGGTGTGTGCGCGTGGTTTGGTGCACAAATATCTCGCTTGTTAAGTAAAGTTATTATGATTTATTTTTCCCATTTGGTTCATGCAGTGCCTGTTCTCTCTTGGAAGGCTTATTTTGCAGGAGGTTACTTGCAGTAAGGATTGCTTTTGAAATGCGCAGAGATGGAAAGTGAGGATCACAGTGTTAGAAGGCAAACCAAATATTTGAGTGGTTCAGATGGACGGTTGGCATTCCGTCCACAGAGGAGAGAGAAGCTCAAAGAGACGGTAGGAGATAGGTACGGATTAAGAGAGAGGGGGAGAGAAGCTTAGGAGATTGGTACAGATTAAGAGAGAGAGAGAGAGAGAGTGTCAGATGTTGTGGACGTCTCGAGGGCGAGCTCATTCCCTAGAGGCTAGGCTACAGGGGGTTCTTGCGAATCATCTCAAGACTTGGTGTTTGGCACGTGTGATGCTTCTCTAATGATTACGTTAAAGGTGTGGTAGCCGAGAATGAAAGGCAGTGGCGGTGGGCGGAGAGGGAGAGAGAGAATTGTAAGGAATGCCTTTTAAGTTTTAACTCTTTATTATCCTTCTTTGTTCATAGCTATAGAGTTTACGTCAGGTCTCAACCGTATACTGCGTAGGTAAATTTACTTCAACAACCCATTAGGAAAGATTGTTTTTGTAATTGAAAACCTTCAAATCGATGTTCTCGACCTCGAAATTTATAGATATTTAGAAAAAAGGGATTTTAATACTAAAAATAGTTTATCTTCTAACTCATTATCTAAATTGTCAATTTTCAATATTTTCAAATATTTATAAATACGCTTGATCTTCAATATTTTTGGAACCTTAAATTTTATAACTATAGGTATCAATAGATTTTTATATCATTGCAATGTTTTGTGTCATGGAAACTGTATTTTTGGCATAATTTTGAAGCGCACATTACTTCAATAGTATAAGGTTGGCACCTTATACAACCTCACCCATTTTATAATGCATTTATTTTCTTTTCTTGTCGACTTCCTCGCATCTCAGACTCTCTCCTTTCTCTGTTCGCTACGCAACATCCTCGCATCTTAGTCTCTCCCCATTCTCTCTCATCTGCTCTCTCCTTTCTCTCTCATCCGCTCTCTCTCTCTCTCTCTCTCTCTCTCTCCTAGTGGTCACTCCAATCGAATATCTTCCCTCTCTGTCGCCCTTTTTCTAGCGCTCTATAGCCATAGCTCCCAACTCCCAACCCACAAGTCCCTTGTCTCCTTATTTAGAGATATAAATACATGCGTTTGGAGCTGGGCAGAGAGATACTGCTCCTTCGGAAAAGTGATATTTAAAAAGTGGGAACAGGCAAAAAGGTCACACAAAAGCAGTAAAGAAGAAAAAGAATGGAAGGAAAGGTGGCGAAATCCAGGTTCAAGCGGGTGTGCGTTTTTTGTGGGAGCAGCACCGGGAAGAGGAATTGTTACCGCGACGCCGCTGTGGAGTTAGCCGAAGAACTCGTCGGTTCCTACGCATCACACCAACTGCAATACCATCTCTCCCTCCTCTCTCTCTCTCTCTATTGCACATCAAAACAAGAAAACCAAACCTCAATTCAGTATCTGTGCTTAGCTCCTGTACAAAAGAAAACACCCAGCTTGAATGCCATTTCTCTTTTCTTTCATAATAATTAGAAAAACTTCCTTGATCTGATTATTTAATAGGTCTCTCTCCGTCTCTAGGTTTCCAGGAAAATGGATTTGGTTTATGGAGGAGGAAGTGTGGGGCTCATGGGGCTTGTCTCTCAAGCGGTTCACCGAGGAGGAGGACACGTTTTAGGGTACTTGTGCTCTCTGATAATTATTTATTTTACCTCAATATAAATGTATTCCTGTATTCTTATGTTTCTGAAGCTTTTACTCCATGTTTGTTGTATCTTCTCGTATAGGATAATACCCAAGACTCTCATGTGCAAAGAGGTATGCAAAGTGGAAACCTCTGATCCTTCATAGCTCATTGAGCAAAGTCTTTTTCACACTAGATTTGATGCGGCTCTTTTTTTTTTTATCAGATAACAGGAGAGACAGTGGGGGACGTAAGAGTCGTGGCGGATATGCATCAAAGGAAGGCAGAGATGGCCCGTCATTCCGATGCATTTATCGCTCTACCAGGTCTTTTTCTTAATCTCCCTTCTAATATAGGAAGTGTCCAGTATCTGTCACTTCACCTTTCTCATTAGTTTCTCTCTCTACCATTGCCCCATTTTTTAGGCAAAACCTCCCCCTCTTTGGCCTGCATTTAATGCTTGGTATTTCCTTTCCAGGGGGATATGGTACCCTGGAAGAGCTTTTGGAAGTAATAACGTGGGCTCAGCTCGGTATCCACGATAAGCCGGTGAGGGCTCTAAATCAAAATTATATATTGAAATTGGATCAAGAATTGAGAATTTAGAGTGAAATACTGGGTTCATTTCGGTTAAAAAACATGAACCTAGAGAGATATAATAGGTTTTCGTCAATGTGAAATGCGATGACAATGTTTTTAGAGTGAGAAAATGGGTTTTCTTGATGGAAAAGTTTCAGAGTGAGTAAGAGAATGGGGTTTGTTTGACAGGTGGGTCTTTTGAATGTGGACGGCTACTACAACTCTCTTCTCAGCTTCATAGACAAGGCTGTAGACGATGGATTCATTAAGCCATGTCAGCGCCATATATTTGTTTCGGCACCGAGCGCCAAGGAGCTGGTTCAAAAGCTTGAGGTTGCTTGAATTTTTATTTTTCGAACAGTTTTTATTAATGGGTTACACACGAACATATTGGTTTTGATGTGCAAGGCAAAAAACAGCCATAAAACTATAACCCAGGTTCTAAAATTGGCAGGATTATGTACCAGTGCACAACGGAGTGGTTCCTAAGGCGAGATGGGAAGTGGAGCAGGTGGAGTATAATTCCTTGTTGCAGGCGGAGATTGCTCGGTAACGCGACAGTAGGAAATCGAAGAAGAGAGAGAAAGAACGCCACAGTATTTTTTCTGCCATATGGACGAGTTACAGAAACCTTCTCTCCAACTCGTGCGCACTTATTTTGATATCCCAACTCCAAATCACTCGTTCACCTTACTAATGGTATCTAATGCATGATCATGTATCTATGAAATCAGTTATATGTCTGATTTGATGTTGTGATTTGCTTAGAACTTCATCGGAATCGAACGAGATTTTTGCCAAAAGGTTTGTTTTGGAACTTTTTGTAGAGAGAGAAAGTATTGGCAAACGGGTAAAACGTTGTGGTGGCCAAACTAACCTCGAAAAGGCGTGGGGAGTGTGAAATAATTAATAGCCCATGATTTCTCACCCATCATTCTTCATGAAAACACACCTCGATTCAGAGGGTACATCCTATTTTTAGGGGGTTAGCTAAGCCTCTTCTCTACCCTTACCTGCTGTACCACTCTTTCTCTCTCTAAAATATGTTTTCTCTCTCTCTAATCTGTTCCTCTCTCCGTTGCTAGTGTCAGCGATGACACCCTTCCGAATTCGACCCGCGCAGCCATATCCACACACGCATGCATTCATATACTATTCCTTTGTGTACATAACTGATACTCCATACACCAATGCGTGTATTTATAAATGACTATTTTCTAATGCAAAGCCGGGCCTTGAGAAGAGGCACCACACAAGTACATCTCCATGCTCTTATGTTAAGATGCTGACTCATCGTTCTCTACCGACTACTTGTTCAACCCCCAACAAGAAGAGTTTGTAAACTTCATAGCCCCTCTAAAACAAGCCTTCGAGCATTGGACACCGTTTTCGTGAGACAGCCGTCGCATCTATTTCTGTGCGGTTTTGTTTTTAGTTATTGTCCATATTAGTATGTTCCCCTGAAGGGTACGGTTTTGTATAGAGCCGAGGCTCTAACAATTAAAATAGACCCTACCTTCAAAAATTAGAGCTCACCTTCAAATAGTGCCCAGAAATATGGTTTTTATATTGGAAATAAGAATTTTCAAATTTAAATCATTGCCGCGATTGAGATTGTCGAACTTTAAATGTTTGATAAAAATGTCTTTGTGATATATTTCATAAGGAGATCGCACAAAAATAATATAAGTTGGCTGACTCACTAAACAATTTTCCTTTAATCAAGGGCACGTTTGGTAATGAGAAGATGCGGCTTTTGGATACCACGGCTTCTGGTATTTTATCATTCCCTTATTTTGTTAACAGGGGACCTTTACATTAGAAGTGGACAGTGTGGTATTGAATGTTAGAAGGCCGACAGCATGAGTTGAGGTGGCATGAAACTCACATCTTCAAGTAAACAAACATCTTAGGGCCCGTTTGGGTCTTTGGATTCTGACTTTCATAACTCATTTTTACTGGAAAATGCCGGCCAATATTTGGTTTGCCGACATTAAGTTGGAATTGAGATTTTTATGAGATGCCTTAATACATTTTTAAGTCGAAATTTTAGAAATCTCCATTCCATCAAAGTTAGTAGAATTGACATTTCATAAAAACGATCCATTTTCTCACGAACCCAGTCCTGGTGCAAGTTTGATTAAATAATTCGTTGAGGCCCATACGTTGCTCAAACCCTAGGGATTGAAAACATTTCATCTGTGAATAAAAAACAAAACCAAAGTGGTGCTAAGAACGTCATCCATCTGTTAAAGAATAAAAAAGTTAGAAAATTGAGAGAGAAATTATACCAAATTTTAGAGAGAATTTTAGAGAGAGAAAGTACATGAAGTTTTTTAGAAAGAGAAACTATTTTTTAAAGAAAGATAATCTCAAATTTAAAGTTTTATGGTAGTATATTTAAATTGTAGGAATAACTGTATCAAATTTTTTAAAGAGCAACTACTTGAATTTTTTAGAGAAAAAATTTCAAATTTTAAGTTTTATAGAGAGAAAATATCTAATATTTTAAGAGAGAGAAACAATATAATTTTTTAGATAAAGAACGACCTGAAAAATTTAGAGAGAAATTATTTAAAAAAATTTAGATAGAAAAACTCTCAACTTTGAAATTTTAGAGAGAGAAAACGAATTAAAATTTTAAAGAAAGAAACTACTTAAAAATTTTAGAGATAAACTGTTTCGAAATTTAAGATTTAGAGATATAAAACATCTAAAAATTATAGAGAGAGTAACTACAATAAAATTTTCTAGTGCGAAACTATTTAAAATGTTTTAGAGAGTTAAACTATCTCAAAAGTTTTAGAAACAAATTACCTCAAATTTTAAGTTTTAGATGGACAAAGTACTTTAAATTTTAGTGAGAGAAACTAGATCATATTTTAGAGAGAAACTATTTGAAATTTTTTAGCGTGACAAACTATCTCAAGTTTTTTATAGAGGGAAAGTACTTCAAATTTGAAACTTTTGGGAGAAAATATCACAAAATTTTAGAGAGAGAAACTATATCAAATTTTAGAGAAAATAACACATCAAATTTTTGAGCGAAAAACAATCCCAAAAATCTTAGAGTGAGAGAGATTCTCCCAAATTTTGAGTTTTAGAAAGTGCAGATATACCAAATTTTGTTGCCAAATTTGATATAGAGAGAAGATATAGAGAGAAAATTTATCGAATTTTGTTAGCAAATTGTTTACCAAATTTGTTACGAAATTTTGTTACCAAATTTTGTTAACCATATTTGATATAGAGAGAAGATATATCAAATTTTGTTACCAAATTTGAGTGAGAGACTCCAAATTTTGTTACCAAATTTGGGATTCCCCACAACTTTGAAAACAAATATGAGGAATCCATGACAAGAATCCTTGATATTGAAAATCAATGATTTTCTTATATTTCAAATATACGAAATTCCAAATTCCTCTTATCTAAATGGGTCCTAACAGCTTTCTCTCTCATTGTTAAAGGGAATTATATTATCATGGGAAACACTGGGTCAGTTTGATAAAATATGAGTGGTCCGTAATCCACAGTAGAAGGTGGAGTGCTCCAATATTTGAATGATTTAATTTTTAAACAATATGGATTATTTCCCATCTAATGAATTTAATTATATTTGTTTTATGATATATATGATTTTAGAATATTTATTTGAATTTTTTTAAATCTCTGGATATTTTATTTATCAAATTTAAATTTATAAAATTAGATATATTGATTTTAAATTGATTTAAATATTCAAATAAATCCCTAAAATTATTTTATTGAGTTTTAAAAATATTTAAAATTGCATGGGGGCTCATTGTGCATATTGGCTCACCATAGCTTAGATGGTGGGGCCCATGAGATCCTTTCATGGGTGGCACGCTCCACCCATTTAGCTTTATATTTTTGTGATAAGTGATTTTGGTTCACAGGCCAAGATTGTTATGTGTTTTAGAAAGGTATTGATTTGAGGAAGCTGTGAATGAATTTTTGGAAAGCATGAGAAGGCTAGTGTATTATTTTAATATGGATAATATTATATTTGGATTTATTTTATTTAATTTTTATTGATGGGAAAATAGTTTTAAAAATGGGGATAAAGGTTCTAACCCCTTCTATAATGTTGATGGCCCTTCTATGGAATGGATGATTCAAAACACTCACCCCACAAATCACCCAAGATCATATTCAATTTCACAACAAGTGGCAAGTCAAGGAAAACCCTAAAAAACCTTATTTTTTTCAAAGCCTATAAAACAAAGATTATCTCTACCCAAAATCTCTACATTTTATCTTTTAATCTCTCTCATAAGAAAGTTTCTCACTCTTATGAAAGGCCAAAGGAGGCATGCCCCACTTTCTCATCTTTGATCTCTCTCTCTCTCCTACATTGTAAAAAGAGGTTATGTGGTTCTTCTCTCTCCCATCTCTCAACAGTGAATTTATGACTAAAGGTTTTAAAGTATAGAAAAAAGAGAATCCATTTCTCTCAAATTAGGTTGTTGGTTTGAGTTTGTTATCAAAGGGGTTCATGCTCTATTGGTGTGGCTTGGCCTAAACTTGCTTTCTCGGTTGAGATTGAAGGTTGATATTTGATCTCGCATCATCGGATGGTGGTAACTCGGTGTGGGGTGTAATAAGCCCGGTTGAGGTAATCACCGACTCTCTCTTTTCATTTTTTGTGATATTTAATTATATTGTCTTTATATTTTCAAGCATAAGACTTATTGATATTTTCTTTGTTTAAAGAACATTGGTTTAATGACATCAAGGTTTTTAAGATCTTGGATTTATTAGTTTTATTTTCTTTGAGGCAATAATTAATGTAATAAGACTACTTGTAAGTGATATTTGTCAAAAGAAAATAAACGGGGTGAAAACAAGAAAAATAAAAAAATATATTTTCCCCGGCAAGATCGCATTAGTCTTTCTTTTATTGGTATCAGAGCTATTGATACTTAATGTTATTAGTTATCTTTTTATTTTTACCAAGTCTAAATCGAGCTTGAGAATGAGATATAAGAAAGCTAATGACTTTTGTAGTCAAGTAATACACTCATACTTAAGAATTATTGGAATATTGAAACACCGAAAAAGACTCTATGCAGAATGGGTATTTTTAGCTATTTTGGAGCGGTAATATGAAGAAGATAATGTTGTATTTTTTTATTACATACTTCAGTGTTATTGTGTGTCTTTGTGAGTATGATCTACCTGCAAAATTTCAATAGGAGATCCTAAGGGAATTGAGAGTTATAGACTCAATGAGACATGCATAGCTATATTTATCATGCTTACTTAACAGAGTGATATGAGGTTTGTGGAAATGCATGTGTTACTATTGTGTGTTTACTTTCATACAAAATTGGTTTAAAAGGAAAACTCCATGTCGGTAGAGAGAAAAATAATTTTACTAGATAATATTCATCTTAGAATTCTGCAATATGATTTATTTTTTAAAGTGTATGTCACTTATTTATTTCTCTGAAGAAAAGTATTATTTAGGATTCACACTATGATGTTATGATTTAGTTTTGAGGATTAAGAAAAACAATTTTTTTAATAAATCATACTAGATAATGTAATTTTCACAGCATAAAATCAAGTTGAGCACCTTTTAATAAAAAACTTGCTTTTCTTTGAGGATTAAGGAAAGCAATTTTTTTATTAAAAGGTGCTTAACTTGATTTTATGCTGAGAAAATTGCATTATGACGTAAATGTCACTAAAGTGAAGATTCACTAAATTGTGTGATTTAGGAATGGAATTGAGCACTATTTTATATTTTTAGCCTATTTCAATACTCAAAAGGATTCGAAGATAAAACTCTTTATGAGTTGTGAGATATCATATTTCTATCATGGGATGCTCATGTTCGATTCTGCAGTAAATTAAAAGATGTGAAGTGTTAAGGTACATATTTGGATTCCTCATAATGAAGACCTTTTTAAGTCTCATATAAAAAGTTTTATAGTGTGCTATGAGTATGGTTTATTATATAAAATTTTCGAGAGAAAGAGTTGGCAAGATATAACACGCTATGTGAAGAGTATTCGATTTGGGAATAGCAGAAAGAAAAAGAATTACAATATCTATATATAGAGAGACTTGGTGGTAGCTTAGAAACACTAAATTTCAGTGGGAGAGTCGAACTTGTGATATTTAAAATGATGGGATTAAAAAGATTATTTCTTCACAGTGTGAGATAAAGAGAATCCAAGTGCCGAAGAGATGGACACTTCGTGACATGTGAAATCGATAACCAATATATTCTCCAAAAGTTGCGTGCTCTTTTAAGATCACAAAAGCTTGTCAAACATGTAAAAGCAATGAATCAAGAAAGCCCAGGTACCACACTACATAGTTTTGAGGTATGAAATCTATCTCACATTACACGGTAAGGTCATATAGGGAAAGATGATTCAATAACTTTTTATTCTTTGGTTATATTTTGGCTAATTGTTTTATAAATATGTATAGAGTATATGGACATTAACTTTTTATTCTTTGGTTATATTTTGGCTAATTGTTTTATAAATATGTATAGAGTATAAAACTCTTTATGAGTTGTGAGATATCATATTTCTATCATGAGATGCTCATGTTCGATTCTGCAGTAAATTAAAAGATGTGAAGTGTTAAGGTACATATTTGGATTCCTCATAATGAAGACCTTTTTAAGTCTCATATAAAAAGTTTTATAGTGTGCTATGAGTATGGTTTATTATATAAAATTTTCGCGAGAAAGAGTTGGCAAGATATAACACGCTATGTGAAGAGTATTCGATTTGGGAATAGCAGAAAGAAAAAGAATTACAATATCTATATATAGAGAGACTTGGTGGTAGCTTAGAAACACTAAATTTCAGTGGGAGAGTCGAACTTGTGATATTTAAAATGATGGGATTAAAAAGATTATTTCTTCACAGTGTGAGATAAAGAGAATCCAAGTGCCGAAGAGATGGACACTTCGTGACATGTGAAATCGATAACCAATATATTCTTCAAAAGTTGCGTGCTCTTTTAAGATCACAAAAGCTTGTCAAACATGTAAAAGCAATGAATCAAGAAAGCCCAGGTACCACACTACATAGTTTTGAGGTATGAAATCTATCTCACATTACACGGTAAGGTCATATAGGGAAAGATGATTCAATAACTTTTTATTCTTTGGTTATATTTTGGCTAATTGTTTTATAAATATGTATAGAGTATATGGACATTAAGTGATAGGTGCTAACAAATTTGAAAGAGCTGATTTTTTAATACCATGTATTTTAGTGCCTCGTTGTGCTAGAGTATGAACTACTTAAGGTAGTAATACACATGGAGATGTGACTTAATCAAGAGCTTTGAGCCCTAAGGATGAAACACGAGAGATGAGTGTGACTCATTCAAATATGTAAGCATGAAGGGTGTGTTCTGATGGAACTTGGTATTAGTGACCATCCTCCCAATAATATCTATAATATGATGGTTTGCATGTGATGTTGATATCTTGATAAATTCTCCATATTTGCTAAAAAAGAAGTATTTTGTCAAGGCTCTAATAACCATTTTTTAGTAATACTTTACTTTGGATAAAATTATAAGATGGTATATATAATTTTTTTTTGTGGCCATGAACTTGACTTAGTAAGAAATTAAAAGTAAATGAGGTAAAATGATTTATGAAAGCTAAGCATGTATTTTAAAATTAAAATTGGATGATTTGAGAAAAACTTAAGTCTATGAATATGGTTTTGAGAAAACCACATAATCTTGCAAGGTCCATTAAGTCTTTATGAAAATTATTTTAAATTGTCAGACTATTATATAACTATTGCTTGTGAATATATATATATATATATATATATATACACACACACACACACACACCAAGTCATTTTTATTAAAGAGAAAAACATTGTGTCTTAAAGGTATTTATATAACTGGGAGAAAAACTATCATGCATTTTTTTTTAAAATACCCATATACCTTGACCCATGTTTCTAGTTATTTAAAATCCTCGATTATCTAAAACCTTGAACCATAGGGAATATTGAAGGAAGACTACCATGTTAGGTTTCTTTGACACATGTTGTGTTATTTAGATAACTTGGTTTGTATGGATTTACTACCAAGATGACCAATGTAGTTAAACCATTGTGGTTCATGAAGGTTTTGCATATTGTGAAACCAATAGGTATTGAATTACTTACTGTTTAAGAATGCTAATAATGTTTAGTTTGTGTGTGCAATAATTGAGTGGGAGCTGCTACAATCCCACTTTTGTTTTAGCTGCTTGGATATTCAAATATACAGGTACATGCTATCTCACTGATCCAGATGATACAAAGTCTACATTTGGATATGTGTTCATGCTTGGAGGGGTTACAGTTTCTTAGAAATCAAAGAAACAGGATGTGGTGGAATTGTCCACCATGGAGGCAGAGTACGTGGTGTGCTGTTTGATGGCCAAGGATACTGTATGGGTTAATAAATTTCTTAATTACCTTGACTTTCACCCCGTACATTTTGAGGCAGTAAAGATTTTCTGCAACAACACGGCGGTGATATGCCTGTCAAAAGAGTCACGATTCAATAAGAACTCAAAGCATATAAAACTATGTTTCTATCACCTGAGGAATGAGGTGAGATTGAGAAAGATCGATATCCAGATAACTAAATATTTCAGTGGGAGCACCTGTTAGTATTTGACATACCAACTGAAATAACATACTATATTGTAGTCCACACATGGAACCCGGATGTGTGGCACTAGTTGTATGACTACATAAAGGAGCAACTTATTTGAAGAATTCCTTTGAGCCCATGAACATACGACCCCATGCGAAGAGGGTATATGATGGTTTTCTACGATAACATGTCCATGATTAGCGATGCGATTTCGAATATGGGCTATGATCACTTTCGGGATGAGATTCGAGCAGCAAAGAAAAAAAGGTGTTGCCTCTATAAATCATTTTGTGAAATGATTGATGACGAAAGCCATGACTAATGTATTAAGAGAGAATAAGTGAAAAATGCTTGAGAGAGAGATTGTAATTGGGGGAGAAAGATGGGGATGAGAAAAAGTGAAGAAGAGATAATGTAAGACCTTCAAAGGCCAAGTGGGAGATGTTGGGTGAGTGTGACCATTAAGGGCCTTCTGAGTGCTTATAATATGAAATGATATAGAGGAACATGAATTCAGTGGGAGTGTGGTTACTCGTGGACCATACTAAGCAAACGATGTTTGCTGATACCGGACTGTGCTTAATGGTCTAGGCCAGTCGATTGGGAAAAATCCATGTTACCTGGGCATTAAGTATAAACCGATAAGGCTTCTAATGGGTCGCTCCTTGATGAGGTCGGAGTATGTTCGGATGAGTAAGCCGAGGGACTGTGTGATCCTTTTGTGTGATGGTGGCCTGAAGAGATGGGGTTCAAAGCCTCATCCATGTACTATCATATGGCATGCATAATGATAGATTGTTTCGAGAAAGCGAACCACCTTTCAGGGTGAAGCTTATGCATGTGCGAAAGATAAGCCTAAGCACCATATGAGCTGTGGTTGCATCAGGTCTAGGTGACCTTGGCCCGTCACTAGAGGAGAACCTGAAATCCATAGACTGGGATTGCGACCCCTTGGCTACTAGGCCAGACTTTGGTGACCACTAACGAGCTCTTGCATGGACTGTGGGTTATGGGAAACATTTGGTCGGTTTGATAAAACAAGAGTGGTCTGTAATCCACAGTAGAAGGTGGAGTGCCCCAATGTTTGATTGATTTAGTTCCTAAACCATATGGATTATTTTACCATCTAATGAACTTAATTATGTTTGTTTTATGATATATATATATATATATATATATATATATATATATATATATATATATATATATATATATATATATATATATATATATATATATATATTTATATATGATTTTAGAATTATTATTTTAATTTTTCTAGATCTTTGGATGTTTTATTTATCAAATTTGGATTTATAAAATCAGATATATTGATTTTATGTTGACTTAAATATTCAAATAAATTCTAAAACTATTTTATTGAGTTTTAAAAATATTTAAAATTGCATGGGGGCCTATTGTGCACATGGGCCTACCATGGCCTAGATGGTGGGGCCCATGAGATCCTCTCATGGGTTGTATGCTCCACCTATTTAGAAGCTTTCTATTTTTGTGATAAGTGATTTTGGCTTATAGGCTAAATTGCTATATATTTTGGAAATGTATTGGCTTCAAGACGCTTTGAATGAATTTTTGGAAAGCATGAGAAGGCTCGTGCATTATTTTGGTATGCACAATATTAAATTAGAAATTATTTTATTTAATTTTTATTGATGGAAAAATAGTTTAGGAAAGGGGGATAATGTTCTAGCACCTTCCATAATGTTGATGGTCTACTTATGAAGTGAATGACTCAAATCTCTCACCCCACAAGTCACCTAAGATCAATGGTTCATATTTAATCTCACAAGAAGTGACAAGCCAAAGAAAACCTTATGAAACCCTAATCTTGTTCAAAGCTTATAGAAAATGGATTGTCTCTACCTAAAATCTCCATACTTTATCTTTCTATCTCTCTCCTAAGAAAGCTTTTATCTCTCTCATGAAAGTTCAATTGGAGGATGTCTTACTCTCTCATCATTGATCTCTCTCTCCCACATTTTAAAAAAGGGCTAAGGGTGTAGGCCATAGAGTTCTTTTATCTCCCATTTCTCAACTATAGATTTATGGCTAAGAGTTTAGGTATAGCAAAAAGATAATCATTCTCTCTTAAACTAGGTGTGGCTTGGCCTAAACTTGCTTTCTTAGTTGAGATTAAAGGTTGATCATTGATCTCGTGCCATCAGATGGTGGTGACTCGGTGTGTGGTGTAATAAGTCCGATTGAGGTAATCTTCAGCACCATCTTTTTTGTTTTTTGTCATATTTAAGTATATTGTATTTATATTCCCAAGCATAAAAATTATGGATATTTTTTTTGTTTAAAGAAAATTGGTTTAATGACATCATGGTTTTTAATATATTGGATTTGTTAGTTTTATTTTATTTGAAGCAAGAATTATTATAATAAGACTACTTGTAAGTGATTTTTGCTGAAAGAAAAGAAAATGGGTGAAAAGAAGAAAAGAAAAGGGATGAAAAAGAAGAAAAATAAAAGATATATATTATCTAGCAAGATCGCATTAGTCTTTCTTACAGAAACTATATCAAATTTCAAGTTTTAGAGAGAGAAACTATCTCAAATTTTTAGATAAAGAAACTATTTAAAATTTCATGTTTTAGAGAGGGAAAATTCTAAAATATTTTAGAGAGAGAAACTATCTCAAAATTTTAAAAGATACATACTATCTCACATTTTATGTTTTGGAGAGAAAAATCTTTTTAAAAATTTTTTAGAGAGAGAAACTATATGAAAATTTAAGTTTTAGAGAGAAAAACTATCATTAAATTTTTAGAGAGAAAATATCTCATTTTATTTTACTAGTAGCATGCACCTGCCTTGCGGGTATTATTCAAACATCATGCATAATGAAATATTTATGTTAATGATATTTGGTAGGAAAAATAAAATTCCAAACTCTAATTATATATATGTGTGCGATGGAGATTATCTCACCTAGATGATAGATTGATTTTAGAAGATTTTTTTTTTTTTTTTTTTTTTGCACAATTGAGTAGATACCGATTTTCTGAGCTTTGGAACTATGAAATAAGAAATAATTTGGAGGATTTGCACTTCCAAAAACAAATAGGATATAATATTGGGCGGGCGTGCACTGTCCATAGGAGGTTTGAATTAAAAAATAGGAACAAATTGGGGAGAACCCGCACTTCAAAATTTTAGAAAAGGGTGAGATCAAAAAATTTAGTAATATCTAGGTCTCAAGAGATTTAGAAAAACAGGGAAAATTTTTGGTGGACTTGCACACCTAAATTTTGGGAAAGCGTTTTTTTTTGAAGTTTAAAACATGAAGGAAATTTTGGGTAATATTTGCACACGAAAATTTTAGGAAATGATTGACGAGGTTTAAAATATAGGAAAACAATTTCTTCTGGAGAACTTGCATACCTAATGAGTGGCTTGCATGTATAAAATTAAGTATCGGTGGGAATTGCATGTACCTATCCCTTGTCCCTTATTTAGATAAGGGAATATTAGAAATTTATTGAAATAATGGATATACCTTCACATATTTGAAAATTTCTATGATTTGGGGTTCTCTATTTTTCTATAACCGAGTTTCTTGTTGCTATATCCTAAGTCTAGGACTCCTTACCTTATCATCTCTCTCACTTTGGGGCAGTTCTTTATTCTTATGGCATGTGTCCACCCTTGACTCTGTAAGTTTTAAGTGGTTTGGAAACAATAGGAAAAAGATTTTGGGGAAGACTTGCATGCCGAAATTTTAGGGAAGATTGACTTATTTTTAGAGGTTTAAAATATAGGAAAGCAATTTTTCGAGAACTTGCACATCCCAATTTTAGGAATGAATGGGTTGCACGTATAAATTAAAGTATGGGTGGGACTTGCTTATACCTTATTCCGTGCTTGGATAAGCAAATAGTAGAAATTTATTGAAAGTAATGGATACACCTTCCCATATTTGAAGAAGGAATTATATATAATGATATCATTTATTTTATTTTTGATACAGGGAGTCACAATTATTTAAAATCATTCGATGTGAAATATGATAGATTGGTTGTCACACAAAGTTCTTTTTTTTTTTGAAGTTTGTACATGGTTAGTGGAATAAATGTAACCATCGATTTTTACATCTAACGGTCAAGATTAATTGTGACCATCTTGTGCCAAAGATCGAATTTTACATCCAATGGTCGACGTTAATTGTGACCACCGTATACCAAAGATAAATGGTCTCACTGTATACTTTTCCTTTGGAAAATCCTAAGAGTTGGGGTTCTCTATCTTTCTATAATTCAATTCTTAGTTACTTTATCGTAAGTCTAGGACTATTTATCCTATCATCACTCTCACCTTAGCGCCCCTCTTTATTCGATATGTGTTCACCCCTTAACTATGGCTTGTAGTATAGATACATGGGGGTAAATTTATCCAAAAAAATTACTTTCTTATTTGGGGGTGGATACAAAAATTACTAGTATTAGAATTGGTGGTGTGGTATAAAACATGAGGGTATAAATCATGTCAAACATGATTAATTAGTTATATTCTAACAATATTTCTAATTATCCATGTGGTCTTTTTCTAGATGCTTATTTTTTGTCAATGTTGTATTGTCCACATTATTGTCAAATTCGCTTTGCTTCAGCCAAAGAGGTCAAAGCCTTTGAATTTTAAGCCTAAACCGAAGCAACGTGAAGCCCGGTAATGCCGCTAGGTCAAATTCGGGCCGCTTCAGTCAGATTTAGGTATGCTTTGGGCAGATTCTGCCGAAGCTTTGTTCTCTTTGGACCCAGCTAAGAAATATCTATATAAAATATTTTTTATTTTGTTTTTAAAATTTTTTATTTTTCATTATTTTTATATATTGGTGCTGCTGCTTCGGCCAGATTTGGGCCACTTCGATCAGATTTAGGCAGATTTCGCCGAAGCTTCAACCTCTTCGGCCCCAGCAAAAAAATATCTATATAAAATTATTTTTTATTTTTATTTTTTAAAACTTGTATTTTTAATTTTTTTTATTAATTTTATATATTTCTGTATATAAATATCTAATTTATTTATATTAAATTAAAAAAAATCCAAAATCTTCCTTGAATCGGTTAAAAAACCGAATTGCTTTATTTTCTCACCAAATTGAAAAAAACCCTCAAGTGAATCTGACAATAATAGTTCTCTCTGTACGTGTCTTTCAAGTGTGTTTACTAAGCGTAAGGATAAGCGAGTTTAATATTTTGTTTGCATATTTAAATATTTTACCCGTAAATATTTTCTTGCTAAACTATTTCACGCGGACACCCATACGAGTTCTTATTTGTATGCATAAATATTCTGTGTATCTTAATGAATATGCTTTCTTAATGTTTTGAGCGTTAGTATCAATATAATGCTTATAGATATAAAGTAATGTTTAATATTTTGTTTGCATATATAAATATTTTAACTGTAAATATTCTCTTGCTAAACTATTTCACGCGAACACCGGTACGATTCTTTATTTGCATGCATAAATATTCTGTGTATCTTAATGAATATGCTTTCCTAATGTTTTGAGTGTTAGTATCAATATAATGCTTATAGATATGGGAAAACTTTATATGTTCTCCCTACAACTTAGAAGTTCTATGTTCCCTTTTATCCAACCCTCTATTTTCAATGGAGGGTTAAGATTGTCCCAATCACAATGTCACGTCTCTATACTGTTTTATTTTTAATTTTTTTCTATAAACTGTTTGGACACCACATTTTGGACGTCCATTCCTATATTAAACTCGCACTAACGAAAAATATAAAAACAATATTTTTAATAAAAAAATTGACCAAAATACTCTTAAAAGTTTTAAGGGTTATTTTGGTCATTATGTTTTCTCGAAAAATTATTGTTAATATTTTTTATAGGTGTGCCCCAATAAGAGGATGGAACGTATCAAATTTCATATTCAAAAAAATTTTATTAAAAAAAATAAAAATAAAATACTTTGAGACGACGGATCTAAGATCAAACGGTGAGTGACTCTCTTGATAAGAAATGAACGGTTGGATGATAGGGAGAATATAAAACTTCTATGTTGTAGGGAAACATAGAACGCTTTCCCTATAAATATAACATAACATTTGAAAAATCAACTATCGAGTTCTAAATCACCTAATCGGCTTATAGGTATAAACTAAGGTTCCGTCTTTAAAATCCCTATCAAATTTGAAGTCCACGGACCAACACCCAACGCATGACAATTGAAGTGCATGTGAACAATTTATATAAACTCCCACTTTCCTTGAGCTTCACGTGGGACAAATCTCAACGCATGACAATTGAAGTGCATGTGAACAATTTATATAAACTCCCATTTTCCTTGAGCTTCATGTGGGACAAATCTCAGTCTCTCTCCCTCCCTGTCCCATGAAGACAAAGCCAATGCGATTACACAGGTTCTTAAGAGGAAGCGCCACAAAGGCTTTGGAAGTAATATGAAAAAGGATCATTAGAGACGTATAAAACTATCCCCCATTAAGTCAAACAGTTGGCCTCGGACCTTCGCTATAGTATTGCTGAGCTCTATGGTGAGGTCTCTAACTTTATTCTCACCAAAAGGTAGCGCCCAAATCCCCACTGACTTTACCACTTCTTTAAGAATGGTCCAGGGCTTTGGTTGTAGTATTGCCGAATCCCATGGTGAGGTATCTGACTCCATTGTCACCAAACGGTAGGGCCCTCACCCTTTTTTTTTTTTTTTTCTCATCAAAAGGTAGGGACCCAAATCCCCACTGACTCACCATTTTTTTTTTTTTTTTTTCTAACCAAAAGGTAGGGAACCAAATCCCCACTGACTCACCATTTTTTTATTTTTTTTAAAATGGGCTGGAACATTGGCAGTAGTACCAACGAGCTTATGATCAAATCTCTAACTCCATTTTCACCACAAAAAAGCAAGGACCCAAAATCTCCAATAACTTACCTTTTTGTTTGTTTTTAAAGAAATGAGGGAGAGTGTTTTTTTTAAGGAACGAGGGAGCGAGGCATGAACATGATTCCTATCAAAACACTATCGGAGCATCCAAAAAACAAGTTAGTGATCTCTCTCTCCAAACAACAAGTTAGCGCGCTCTCTCGAATGCGGTCACGGGATAATATAGTTTGGTTTTTTTTTTTTTTTTTTTTTATGGATTTTAATTAAGGGTTATATTTTGGATTTTTTAAGTATTATTTTTATTTTAGGATATTAGGGTTAGTAACTATTATTCTTTTTTTTTAGTTATTATTTTTATTATCATTAGGGATAAGTTTAGTCATTTATTTTTAAATTAATAATGGTGGTTAGGATTAGATGAAATGGATAGCTAGGATTTCATAGGAGTTTTCTAGGGTTTTTTAGTTACTTAAGTTCTTGTAGTTAAGGTGATTAGCTCCCTCTTGGAGATGGTGGTTATTTTGGTGAAGAAATAATGTGTTGAAATCTTGTGAAGAGATTATTGGGGGTAGATTATCTTGCAGACCCTGCGAGAGGGTATAATCTCTCAAATATATATTTCTTTATTTTTTATTTTTTTCTCTACATTAATTGATATCAAAGTGGGTTACGATGGCTTCAAACGAGGCATCTCTCAAAAGATTAAAGTTGTGATTGTTTCAATCAATTCAAGCCCTAGTAGAGAGGGTAGAAAAATTCATGCCTTTAGCTGATAGAGTAGAAGAGCTCACGTAGGAGGTAGGTCAGCTTCGATGTCAATGGAATCAAGAGAGTAGTGTTCGAGATCAAAGCAATAATGATAAAGGAGGTGACTTTCTTCTTGTTTCTAATCAACTTTCTGCAGCCTTGGTTAGTGAAGAGTTCAATGATCCAGCCCTTCGAGTACAAGGAAAAAGAAATAGAATATAAAATACAAAATGATATTCCTGAGGTTGAGCTTCCTCTGCATGTGAAAAATCATTTAGAAAATCTTATTTCAGGCAAGGCGTTGGATTTTGAGGATGCAAATGTCAATCACCAACCCATAAATGATAAAAGGATTGTTGAGTTCAAGATATTTACATTACTTCCGCCTCCTTATATTTTGCTGTACTCTTTGAGATATTTTCACAACCATTCATACTTTTGGAGCCAAAGAAGAAGATGATAAAAGAAGGATGTGGATTTGATATAGATTTCATCTTAGTTCTCTTCAAACTAGAGGATGAGTTTTTCCAAACCATAGGAGATTGACGTAGTCATGGGAAGATCCAGTTTAGGGTTTTTTTTTTAAAAAAAAAAAGAAAAAAATATTACGGATTTTAATGAAGGATTATATTTTAGGGTTTCGTAATTATTATTCTTTTTATCTTAGTTTTTTTTTTTATTGTCATTAGGGGTAAGTTTAGTCATTTATTTTGAAGTAAATAATGGGTTGTTAGGATTAGATATAATGGAAAGCTAAGATTTCGTAGTATCTTTTTAGGGTTTTCTAGTTACTTGTGTTCTTGTATTTAAGGTGAGGAGCTCTCTCTTGGAGAGGGTGGTTTTTTTGGTGAAGAATGAAATGTGTTGAGATCTTGTGAAGAGATCATTGGCGGTGGATTCCCTTGTAGACCCTGAGAGAGATATAATCTCTCAACCTTTTATGTGTTTTTTATTTTCTATTTTTTTATTTTTTCCCTGTATTTCTCACTCCCTCTTTCTCTCCAAACACCATGTTAGTGCACCCTCTCTCTCTCTTAACAGCATGCCCCACTAAATTTGTTTCTTATGACTTATTTTAAAACTAGAAAATTCTAAGTTAATACACAAAAAAAAAAAAAAAAAAAAAAAGAAAAGAAAAGAGAGAAAAGAAACAAAGTTAGAGATACGTTTATTGCCATGGGTAGCATTTTAAACTTTAATTTGGCTATCAAATGAATTTAATAGACAACAAACACTTAGACATGAAACAGGTTCGCAGGATTTATACATTTTTGACACAATAATGAAAAATTGTTTGTAAGTGCTATAATCTTTTTCAAAAACCTAAAAAAACTATGCTTTTTTGAATGGGTGAGGTTTGTATTGAGTCGAGGCTCTAAACAATCAAAGTAGAGCACACCTTCAAATAGTGTCCATAAATTTTCTTTCAATACTGAAAATCTTTATGATAGTCATAAAATATATTTTCATCTTTACTTATAGAATTTAAAGCTTCAAAAATAGTGTAGATCGAGCAGATCCATGAAAACTTGAAAATCTAAAAAATTGGCGGTCTAAAAATGTATTATAAGATGCAGTATTTTCAAAACATAAAATCCATATTTTTCTCATATCCGCATCTTGATGTTGAGATGATTAATTTGAGGATATTTGAGCATCAAAACAACGTCTTCTAGCGAATCTTTTGAGGTTGGCTCTAATTTGATTGTTTAGAGCCTCGGCTCCATATAAACATTTTATTTTGAAAAATCATAATGATTTTTCAAAAAAAATTGAAGCACCACCGATTCTCCTCCTATCCACCACTCCAATGTGGTTTTTGAGGTAGCCGATGCAGGTCACCAATCCGTTTTCTATCAACCTTGATATGAAGAATAATTAAGGCTTGCACCATGGAAGGTTTGATTCCTAAATTCTATGCATTTCTTTGTGGATAAGCCAGTTGAGCAAGAGGTCTCTTGGTGCTTTGCGTTGAAGGGTAAACTGTAAATCTTAATTATAAGATAGTTGTCTCATTGTGTTTACGTTCGACGGCAACAGAAATGAAATTGGAGGGCCGAACTATAAATGACCCCAAGACAGCCGCCTGCCTCTAAGCAAACATGCTCCTCCATAAATCCTTAGGATTATGATATACTTACTACTCCAAGACAGCAGCGCATCGCTCTTTCGCTGTAGAATAACACCAACAAAAGTAACTAGAGATCCTCCGTCTCTCTCTTCGGTATAACATCCACAAATATATACAAATGACCTTTGACCCTTGAAACACTTCCCTTCTAAGACATATATCTCCACTCAAGTAAGAGGGATAAGCAAGTACCCATTCAAAGAAAGAAAGGGAAACAAGTGACTCGAGACAAGTTTCCCTCTAGCAAAGAGAGAAATTTTTTATAGATAGAACGTTGCAGGAACTAGAAAATTCAATTTCAATTAGTTACAATATATTTTCCTTTAGCAATGAGAGAGAAAACTATTACGACCCATTTGGATATTTGAAATGTAAGAAAATCTATGATTTTCAATATCAAGGATTTTTGTCATGGATTTTTCAAATCTCTTGTTTGGATATATAGTACAAAATTCATTTATTCTTTACAATGTCCATTTGTTTGGAAATGAAATTTGATATACCTTCTCTCTCTAAAACTCAAAATTTTGAGATTGTTTCTCTCACTAACTTTTGAAATGGTTTTTTCTCTAAAATTTTCATACACTTTCTTTCATAAACTTAAAATTTGAAATAGTTTCTCTCTCTAAAATTTTAGAGATAGTTTCTCTCTCAGATTTGATATAATTGGTCTCTATAAAATTTGATTTCTCTCTCTAAAATTTTGAGATACTTTCTCTCTCTAAAATTTAAAATTTGAGGTAGTTGCTCTCAATAAAAAAATTTGAGATAGTTTGTTACTCTAAAAATTTCAAATAGTTTCTCTCTAAAATGTGATCCGGTTTCTCTCAATTAAAATTTTAAGGTACTTTCTCTTTCTAAAACTTAAAATTTGAGGTAATTTGTTTTTAAAACTATTGAGATAGTTTAACTCTTTAAGAAATTTTAGGTACTTTCTCACTATAAAATTTAATATAGTTACTCTCCCTAAAATTTTTAGATGCTTTTTCTCTCTAAAACTTAAATTTTGAAATAGTTTCTCTCAAAAAAATTTTAAGTAATTTTTTTTCAAAATTTTAATTTACTTTTTCTCTAAAACTTAAAATTTGAGAGAGTTTCTTATCTAAAACTTTTGAAATACTTTTTCTCTAAAACTTTCAAGTACTTTCTCTATCTAAAAATTTATATTGTTTTTATCTCTAAAATTTTAAAATATTTTCTTTTTATAAAACTTAAAATTTAAGATAGTTTCTCTCTCTAAAAATGTTCACGTAATTTCTCTATCTAATACTTGATATAGTTATCTCTAAAATTTAACTATATTCTTTCTAAAACTTAAAATTTGAAATATTTTGTCTCTCTAAAATTTTTTAAGTTGTTTCTCACTCTAAAATTTAATTTTTTAAGTTGTTCCTCTCTCTAAATTTATTGTAGTTTATCTCTCTAAAATCTTAAGATACTTTCTCTCGAAGATTTAACATTTGATATAGTTTCTCTCTCTAAAATTTTACTATACAATCTCTAAAACTTTAAATTTGAGATAGCATCTCTCTCTCAAAAAATTCATGTACTTTTTCTCCTTAAAATTTGATATAATTTTCCTCTTTAAATATCTCTATAAAAAATTTGACTAGAACAAGTTTTGATGCCCAAACAACATAAAATAAATAATCTTGATGCATGGACATAATGGGAAATAATAGTTTTCAAATTTTGGAAACGGTCCATCTTGTAAAATATTTTTGGACCGTTAATTTACTAAGATTTTCAAGTTTTCATATGTATTCCATATACACTATTTTTTAAGCTTCAAATTTTATAATTAAAGATGAAAGTATACTCGACGACTATCACGAAAATTTCTAATATAAAAACTACATTTCTGACACTATTTGAAAGTGGGCTATAATTTGATTGTTTATACAAACCGTACCACCCTTTTGGTGAACATTCATATTAGAGATAGACATTAACCAGAAAAAAAACGCAAGTCGGCTGTCCCAACAAAATCGTGTAGCATACTTGAAGCTTGTTTTAGAGGGCCTCTGAAGTTTACGAACTCTTCTGGTTGGGGGTTCGACAAGTAGTTGGTAGAAAACGATAGTAAACATAAGAGCACGGAGATGTAACCGTGCGGCGCTACTTCTCAAGGCCCGGCTTTGTATCATGTACACATGGTAGAAAATAGTATCTAAATACACGCATTGGTGTATGGAGTATCGGTTATGTACACATAGGAATAGTATATAAATGCATGAGTGTATGGAGATGGCTGCGCAGGTCAACGGAGAGAGGAACATATTAGAGAGAGAGAACGGATTTAGAGAGAGAAAGAGTGGCACAGAGGTCGAGAAGAGGTCAGCGTAGAAGAGGCGTAGCCAACCCCTAAAAATAGTATGTACGCTGTGAGTTGAATTTGTGTGTACATGGAAGAATGATGGGTTGAGAAATCATGGGCTATTAATTAATTCACACTCCACATGCCACCTTTTCGCTGTTCGTTAGGCCACCACAACCTTTTTACCGTTCCCAATACTTTCTCTCTCTAAAAAAGTTCCAAACCAAACCATCCCAAAACAAACCTTCGGCGGAAGTCCCGTTCGATTCCGATGCAGTTAATACACAAATCACGACTTCAAATTAAACAAATAACTGATTTCATAGATACATGATCATGTATTAGATACATCCATGAGTATGGTGAGTGAGTTGGGTAGACACATCAGAATAAGCGCGCAAAAGTTAGGGATACATCATGGATAAAATAGATCATGTATTAAGTACTTCAGAGTAAGTGCGCAAAAGTTAAAGAGAAGGTTTCTGTTACTCTGTTGCATGTGGCAGAAAAAATAGTGAGTGGCGTTCTCTGTCTTCTTCTATTTCCTACTGTCGCGTTACCGAGCAAACTCCGCCTGTAACAAGGAATTATACTCCACCTCCTCCACTTCCCATCTCGCCTTAGGAACCACTCCGTTGTGCACTGGTACATAGTCCTGTTTAATTTCATAACCTGGGTTATAGTTTTATGGTTTTTATGCCGTACACCCATCAAACCAATATGTTCGTGGGTAACCACCCCATTAATAAATAATGTTCGCAAAATAAATATTCGAACAACCTCAAGCTTTTGAACCAGCTCCTTGGCGCTCGGTGCCGAAACGAATATATGGCGCTGACATGGCTTAATGAATCCATCGTCCACAGCCTTGTCTATGAAGCTGAGAAGAGAGTTGTAGTAGCCTTCCACATTCAAAAGACCCACCTGTCAAACAAACCCCATTCTCTCACTCACTCTTAAAACTTTTCCATCAAGAAAACCCATTTTCTCACTCTAAAAACATTGGCATCGCATTTCACATTGACAAAAACCCATTTTATCTCTCGAGGTTCAAGGTTTTCACCGAAATGAACCCAGTATTTCACTCTAAATTCTCAATTCTTGATCCAATTTCAATATATGATTTTTTTTTAGAGCCCTCACCGGCTTATCGTGGATACCGAGCTGAGCCCACGTTATTACTTCCAAAAGCTCTTCGAGGGTCCCATAACCCCCTGGAAAGGAAATAACAAGCATTAATGCAGCCAAAGATGAGAAGAGAGGGGGAGGTTTTGCCTAAAACATGGGGCAATATTGGAGAGGAAACCTGATGAGAAAGGGGAAGAGATAGATACTGGCAACTTTCTATATTAGAAGGGGATTAAGAAAAGACCTGGTAGAGCGATAAATGCATCGGAATGACGGGCCATCTCTGCTTTCCTTTGATGCATATCGGCCACGGCTCTTACCTCCCCCACTTTCTCTCCTGTTATCTGATACAAAAAAAAAAAGCCGCATCAAATAAGGAGTGAGAAAGACTTTTGTTCAATGAGTTAAGAAGGATCAGAGGTTTCCACTTTGCTTACCTCTTTGCACATGAGAGTTTTGGGTATGATCCTATGCGAGAAGATACAACAAACATGGAGTAAAAGCTTCAGAAACACAAAATACAGGACTACATTTCTATTGACGCCAAAGAAATTATTATCAGAGAGCACAAGTACCCTAAAACGTGTCCTCCTCCTCGGTAGACCGTTTGAGAGACAAGCCCCATGAGCCCCACACTTCCTCCTCCATAAACCAAATCCATTTTCCTGGAAACCTGGAGAGGGAGAGAGACCCATTAAATAATCAGATCAAGGAAGTTTTTCTGATTATTATGAAAGAAAAGAGAAATGGCATTCAAGCTGGGTGTTTTCTTTTGTACAGGAGCTAAGCACACATACTGAATTGAGGTTTGGTTTTCTTGTTTTGATGTGCAATAGAGAGAGAGAGAGAGAGAGAGAGAGAGAGGAGGGAGAGATGGTATTGCAGTAGGGGTAATGCGTAGGAACCAACCAGTTCTTCGGCTAACTCCACAGCGGCGTCGCGGTAACAATTCCTCTTCCCGGTGCTACTCCCACAAAAAACGCACACCCGCTTGAACCTGGATTTCGCCATTTTTCCTTCCATTATTTTTCTTCTTTAATCCTTTTGTGTGACCTTTTTGCCTGTTCCCACTTTTTAAATATCACTTTTTCGATGCAGCAGTATCTCTCTGCCCATCTCCAAACGCATGGATTTATATCTCTAAATAAAGTGACGAGGGACCTGTGGGTTAGGAGTTGGGAGCTATGGCTATTGAGTGCTAGACAAAGGGGGACAGAGTGGGAAGATATTCGCAAATTCTTCGATTGGAGTGACCACTGAGACAGAGAGAGAGAAAGAAGAGAGAGAGCGGATCAGAGAGAAAGAAGAGAGACTGAGTTGCGAGGAAACTGGGAAGGGAACAGAGAGAAGAGATGCGAGGATGTTGCGAAGGAAAGGCAATAATAAATGTATTATAAAATGTAGCTATGAACAAAGAAGGATAATAAAGATATTCCTTTCAATTCTTTTCCTCTCTCCACCCACCGCCACTGCCTTTCACTCTCGGCTTCCATACCATTAACGTAATCATTAGAGAAGCATCACACGTGCTAAACATCCATGTCTTGAGATGATTCGCAAGTACCCCCGTAGCCGAGCCCCTGGGGAATGAACTCGCCGCCCTTGATACGTCTACAACATTCTCACGCCTCTCCCTCTCTCTCTCTCTCTCTCTCTTAATCTGTACCAATCTCCTAAGCTTCTCTCTCTCCTCTCTCTTAGTCTGTACCTATCTCCTATCGTCTCTTTGATCTTCTCTCTCCTCTCTCTGGAAAGAATGCCAACCGTCCATCTGAACCACTCAAATATTTGGTTTGCCTTCTAACACTGTGATCCTCACGTTCCATCTCTGCGCTTTTCAAAAGCAATCCTTACTGCAAGTAACCTCCTGCAAGTTAAGCCTTCCGAGAGAAAACAGGCACTGCATGAACCAAATCTGAGGAAAAGTTCATAATAACTTGAATTAACAAGCTAGATATTTTGCACCAAAACACCCGCACACAACCACGTGGCTTCCCAAATTTAACCGAGTGTTTGTTTGTGCGTGACTGCCCTTTTTATTTGAATGAAAAGGAGCCGCAGCTTTTTCTCTCTATATACGGACGCTTTGTTTGTGGCTTGTTTCGTTTAACCTTATGCATCTCATTAACCCATAAACAGAAAAGAAATAATTATATGATCAGTTTACGATCGTAAAGTTGCATGTGAGGCCTTTTGGCCTTCCCTCTGCTGTCCTATTCCAATCCCAAAGCCGCTTTTTGCAATTTCTTTTCTCTTTATTATAACTTCTGATAAAAGAGAAAGAAAGCTCGTTCATGCCTCACCTAGAATAATTTCATCCCAATTTCTATTTTCATCACATAGTTGTTGCGCTCACACGATATCTTTGGCGGAATTCACCGAAAATAAATATTCAAAATATTAAACCAAAAGATTTCCTACTTTACCAGTAGGGCATGGCATGAGGGATCGCAACGCATGGCACCATAAGTCCGTCAAGTCCAACTCACACTGCCACGTCATCAGAGCTCAGACGGGCGCAGATGTTGTATCTGGGGGCAGAGCGTGACGGTTGCTTGCGGCCCTTTCCGCACGTTCGCATTTAATGGGCATGGCCTATTTCATACACCACCCGCTCGTACGTGCGGAGAGGGGCGTAGCCTGCCCTAGACACCGTGTAAAGTGTAAGCGTCTCTCGCTGCTGTCTCTGTTTCTCTCTCTCTCATCTCTCTTTCTCACTCTAGAATGCAAATGATTGGGACGTGGGAGGAGCGTGGCAAGCGGTGTGTGCGAGCGCCGCGCAATCATTTACCGAAAGAATTGGGACATCCCCCTTTCTCTCTCTAAAACGTGTCCCGTTGCCTAGCGTGCGCCCTCATCGGTTTGCGTTTTGGCCTTCCGTGCCTTAAAATGTGAAATTAAGGCGGCACTCAAAAAATCCATCGTAGCATCAAGACGGATATATATGAAAAAAAGAATCTCGACTCCTAAAAATACTGTAATTTTAAAAATATTATTTGAACCGTCTTTTTTTTCAGGATTTTTATATATTTATGGGACTTTTACTATGTAAGTGAAGAAAAGCTTGCTTTGAACCATCTTTAAAGAGTCTAAATTTTTTGCAGCCTACTTTAGTTGCTTAGGATCGCAACATTATGCAAATCATACCCTGACACATCAACGTTCTTCATGAACCAGCGGGTGTAAGGGCCCGCTCCAGCGGGTGTAAGGGCCCGCTGACACACTAATGTCCATCTCTAAGGTGGACGTTGTAAAAAAAAAACTCGAAAGCTAAAATGAATTTAGATGGTGTAGAATTTTTCTTTTAAAATCACTTTTAAAATTTTAAGAACTCTATTTTTTTTTCATATTAAACTAGAAATTTGTTTTTAAAATAGGTTTAAGTGAGGCCCGTACGACTCCGTAACTCATAGAAACCCCATTTTTGTTTAAATGACGATTCGATTTGTACTGAACTATTTAATTATACCGCGGACGCCAAAATCAAACGCTGTATCTTTGTTTCTATAAATAGGTACTCTAATGCAATGTTGCTTTTCCTTTCCTAGGTCTGCTCAATTTGTAATTTTGTACCTGCCAAAGCAGTCTTAGACTGTAGACTTAGGTGGTACTTCTTGTCATCTCGATTTCGGGGGGATCCTTTTGCGCCCCACCACACCATACCTTCCCGCTACTCCAACCCCACGACTCTCTCGCTCTCTCCCTCTCTTAACACTCACACGTACCTTGTCTCTCTTTCTCACGGGTGGCAACAGGCTGGGCTTAACAACTGAAGAAAATGTAAAAGAAAAAAAACATAAAGGGCCGGGCCAGGCAAGGCCGACTTTTTAACATCTCTCTAACACCTCTCTCCAGTTGTCTCTAGGCTGTTGTGACATTACATGGGTTATTTCATTCTTCCGAAATGAACCTTGTTGTTGTCTAGCAATTGCCTTTGACAAAAATGTTATACAAATTTCTAGACAAATTCTTTGAATAAATGTGGCAATGGGCCTAGCCAGCCTTAGCCCTTGCCTGGCCTAAAACAAATGAATAAAAACTAAAATTAAGAGCAAAAAAAAAAAAAAAAAAAAGAAAAAAAAAAAAAAAAAAAAGCTGCATTAAGCCTAACCGTGTCGGTACTGACTCTGTCGTGCCAAGCCCTCGAGCTATAGTTTCTAACCTAGCCTTATCAGCTCAATTGGGCGGGACAGGCCATTGGCACAACCGGGTAGGACAGCCTACCAACCAACTCGGTGGGGCCGGCTGCCAAACCCATTGTTAGCCAAGACCTTGAAAAGCAAAAAAAATTGGGTCACAATTTTTTGCTCATTTTGAATGTTTGACTGGAATAACCCCTTTCTTTGTGGAAGTGATAAACGGTGTAATCTTGCTTTGGTGGATATAGACCGTCTTGATAGAAGTAGGTGTTGCGTCCCTTTTTGTTTAATGGCCTACAACACTTTGAATATCGTGACATGGTTGTGAATTAAGATAAGGTTGTTCTTTATGTTCCCTTGTTTTTTTACAAGAAAAAAAAAAAGAAAAAAAGTATGAAGTTTTTATAGAGCTGAGGCTCTAAACAATTAAATTAGATCACATCTCAAAAATTTTACTAATAGAGTTGTTTGGATGTTCAAATATTTTGAAATTGATCGTCTCGATATCAATATGTATGTATACAAGAAGAAAATGAATTTCAATTTTAAAAATAGTGCATCTTGTAATGCATATTTTTACCGTTAATTTTTAATATTTCATAGATATGCTCGATCTACACTATTTTTGAAGTTTTAAATTTTATAATTAGATATAAAATTATATTTTAAAGCTATCACAAAGATTTCTAATATTGAAACTGCATTTTTTAAGACTATTTGAAGGTGAGCTCTATTTTGATTGTTTAGAGCCTTGGCTCTATACAAACCCCACCCTTCTTTTTGGCAATGGTGATTATGAGTGATGGGTTCACCTAGGCTTAGCGTGGATCAGCCGTCAACCTCACCCTTCTTTTTGGCAATGGTGATTATGAGTGATGGGTTCACCTAGGCTTAGCGTGGATCAGCCGTCAACCTCAAAAAGTAGGCTCAGTTTAGATTTTTGAAAAAGAGAAATAGCATACAATACATAGGAGAAATTTGAGGATGGGATATTCCCCCCTACATTCCCCCTGTTTCTTCGTCCCTCACTTTTGCCGCCCCATCCTTGTCCTACATCACTTTTCTCCACGACGTCCGCTACAAAATCAACCCTGCACTCTCTCTCTCTAAATTATCCTTATCGTTATCACGGACAAATTTTATCAGGATATTCTTAGTTATGTCTTTTTTTTATTTGGGTATTTTATCAGGATTTTACAAGAAAGTTAATATACCTAAAAGCTATATCATATTTTCTTTCTCTTCGTCACGGAATAAATATAAATTCCCTATGAGAGCCTTTTATTTAGTCAAGTTTTTAAAATCCGACCCTCTTTTCAATTCAAAATTTGTGTAATCTTTAAATCTCTTTTAAAAATAAAAAATATTTAGATGACAAATTATCAAAGGTATTTCTTGGGCAACGATGATTAGTTTTTAAATTGAAAATTCTAAATTGCATTCAAGAATTTTCCATAAATTAGCAGTAAAAAATAGTAAAATTATAGAATTTTGCTCCTTTTAGGTAACAAGTTACTATATTAAAAATGGGTCTTTTATTTGAAATCTTTTTATTATGAAAATTTAGTCTTCAAAAAGTTATCTATTGTTGCAATCTAAGGTTATTATTTGTGAACAGACATAGCAACATGTAAATGCCTATGAGCATATATAGCAACATGCAAGTGCACGATTGTAGACTAAAATTATATAGAAACTCTATCCTATAGACTTATTTACTGCATATTACTTGTACATGTAAATTCTTTCTGTATAAATCTACCATTGTAATGTCAATTTTATACATCAAAAAAAATAATATTTTTACATGGTATTAGAGCCATTCATACAAACAATATTCTCACATTATCGATGCCTACAGTATTATCATAAATTCATTTCATCACGATAATAATGTAAATATTATATTTTTTGTGAAAAAATAACAATAAATTCAAATTATCAAAGATAATTATCACTAATTTTTTGAAGTCCCAACTCTCAACACGAAATGGATGTCTCTCTAACCTCCCAATAGAGAGAGCTTTCTCTCTCTAAGTTTTCCATCACAGAGCCCTCTCTCCTCCATATGTTCCCGTCCAATCCTTTTCTTAGTTCTACCAACGAGAGAAAGTGTAATGGGTGCTTTGAACCTTTAGGGTGGATGGTCCGCGTACTCAACCACCCTAAGTAAGTCTTTGTTGATGTGGACCAACTTGGGCTTAGGAAAAGGGAGCAACTCCTAAAGTGAGCCCACCCAGTTGTGGTCATTGGCTATGTGTGGGTCCCTTCTTTATGTCTTTTTGAGACAAGTCCAATTGAGCTAAGTGTCTGTTATCCGGTGGCAACAATTATAAAGCCTGTGTATCCCTTCAATGCATAGAACTCCTTTTGTCTTATGGCGCTTGAACACGCAATTACGCAACATTTCTTTAAGAACTAAAAGAGAACTCAAATTGATGAATTTCTACTCGTCACTTTTCTTATTTTAATTATGGAAGAAGTTTATATAGAGCTGACGCTTCAAAAAATCAAATTAAAGCCTATCTAAAAAATTTCATTAGAAGAGGTTGTTTTGATGTTCAAATATCCTCAAATTGATCATCTCGACATCAAGATGCATGGACATAAGAAAAAAAATGGATTTTAAGTATTGATAATAGTTTATTTTGTAACATATTTTTGGATCGTCAATTTTCAAAATTTTCAAGTCGTCATAGATATGTAGATCTACACTATTTTTTAAATTTTAAAATTCATAAATAAAAATAAAAAATATATTTTAAAGCTATCATAAAGATTTTCAGTATTAAAACTATACTTCTCGATACTATTTGAAGGTAGGTCTTATTTGATTGTTTAGAGCCTACGCTCTATAAAAGCCGCACCCTTTTATTATAGAGAAAATTACGGACAAACATCCTTTTGTACCCGTTTACTACCGTATCAGTCACTATTTATAAAAAAATATGAGTTCCCCCTGCGGGTGGGAATTTTTTTTTTTTTTTTCTTGCCCACCTGTCAGGAGGAAATTACAACACCATACAGGTGATACACCACATGCTTGCTCAATATATTATTGTTAAATGAAAAATAGTACTTGAGGGATTATAGTTTAAGTTTACTCCCTCCGTAAAAAGACTTACCGGAAAGATTTTGTTGTAATTTAAAAATACTGAAAATTACCTAATAATCGCTAGATGATTATTTCAAATGTTAGAAATTTGAAATTTGAGTTTCCTAACCTTTTAAATATTTTCCGCTAAAAATTAGACGCTCTCTATTCAATCTTGCGAGATTATTTTTTTCAAACATGCAGAGGGTGTAATTAGAAATATATATATATTTTTAATTGAAGTTAATCGATGGGTTAAAGGGTTATATCATCAATTTTGGGTTCCCTAAAATAATCCTAAGCTTGCTTTAACTTGATGGAGCAAATGAACAGTATACTCTCAAACGAGTATCATATCTTTTGGTAAGGGTACGCACAGGGTATTTAAAATGAGAATATCACGCGGCAATCATACAAGAGGGGCATCCTAAAATGGATGCTGCTAAAGACAAAGGGTGTAGGAGTCCTTTATTTATTTATTTATTTTAATTGAAGTTAATCGATGGGTTAAAGGGTTATATCATCAATTTTGGGTTCCCTAAAATAATCCTAAGCTTGCTTTAACTTGATGGGGCAAATGAACAGTATACTCTCAAACGAGTATCATATCTTTTGGTAAGGGTACGCACAGGGTATTTAAAATGAGAATATCACGCGGCAATCATACAAGAGGGGCATCCTAAAATGGATGCTGCTAAAGACAAAGGGTGTCGGAGTCCTTTATTTATTTATTTATTTTAATTGAAGTTAATCGATGGGTTAAAGGGTTATATCATCAAATTTTGGGTTCCCTAAAATAATCCTAAGCGTGCTTTTACTTGATGGGGCAAATGAACAGTATACTCTTAAACGAGTATCATATCTTTTGGTACGGTTACGCACAGGGTATTTAAAATGAGAATATCACGCGGTATCATGCAAGAGGGGCATCCTAAAAGGGTTGCTGCTAAAGACAAAGGGTGTCGGGGTCCTTTTTTTTATTACCAAAAGAACTTATACTCCCTTGAAAATATATTGTTTATGTACTCCCTCAGGCAAAACCACACCTGGGATTAATTTAAGGAACCCCAATTTTAGGGATATAATCTTTTCAACGGCCAGATTAACCCTAATAAAAAACATTTCCTAACTGCACCCTGTATACTCCCGAAAATAAAATCTTTCAAATAGAGACCGTTAAATTTCTAAAGGGTTAGATCTAATTGGTAGAAATTTCAAATTTCAAATTTGTAACTTTTAAAAATAACTATCTAATAATTATTAGGTGGTTTTCAAAATTTTAAATTTTAAATTTTAATAGGTCTTTTTACCCATGGAGTAAACTTAAACTATACTCCTACAAGAGTACGTCCCCTTTTTTGTGGGAGTACGTGGCCTTTTTTGTGGGAGTACGTCCTCTTTTTCATTTAACTATGAATTCAACAAGTGTGTGCGGTTTATCTTTTTCATTTAACTACCTTGAATTCGACAAGTGTGTGGGGTTTATCATTTGTCTGGTGTCGTAATTACTGGATAGCCGGGAAAAAGTAATGCGCGGTCGTTCGAGGGTTATCCTTGTAATTTTTGAGAAAATGGAACACATCCGGTTATACACGGGTACAAAAGATGTCCATGTACTTTTGTCTTTATTTTATCTATTTTCCGGACTTTAAGATGGCTCTCAGGTCAGGTCTGCTGTCGATTTTTTAAGCGTGCCGTTTGTATAGAGCCTAGGCTCTAAACAATCAAATTAGAGCTTACCATCGAATAGTGTCAAGAAATGTGGTTTTAATATTAGAGACCTTTGTGATAGCCTTCAAGTATATTTTTATTTTTATTTATAAATTTTATAGATTAAAAATAGTATCGATCAAGAGATATATATAAATTTGAAAATCTTGAAAATTGACGGTAAAAAAATACGTTATAAATATACTATTTCCAAAACTTGAAATCTATTTTTTCTCTTGTCCATGTATTTTGATGTTGAGATGATTAATTTGAAGACATTTGGACATGAAAACAATGTCTTCTAGTGAAAATTTTAATGTAGACTCCAATTTGATTGTTTAGAACTTTGGCTCTATATAAACTTTTCTCAATTTTTAAAAGGTGTGGTTTATGTAATGTATGAATATTGAACAATCAAAGTTAGGTGCACCTTCATATTTTGCCGAAAGATAATGTGCTCGTACACGAACAAATTTTACATTCACCCTCCGGGTAAAATGTCATTAAGAATATTTATTAGGATCCCAAATTTGAGGATGTAGAGTCCTCAATTGAATGATCAACCTCAACAAAAAAAGAAAAGAATAAATACATGCTTTACATCGGCTTGCATCCTAAAATTAAATAAAGACCGTTAATTTTTTGGCGTTCATGTTTAAATGTTTACGAAGACAAATGCGGTGTTTGTTTTTTATACAATTGTTATCCATGGATTCTAAACTGCATACCAAAATTTCTATTCAAGAAAATCCTCCTAATTAGATTTTTTCCTTAGGGAATATTGTTCAGGGGTGTTTTTAATGCAACTAAAGTCATCGAGGGGTAGTCGCTATGATCGTAAAACACAAAACATGACAACAGTTTTGATAAGGTGAAACATCACATTTTGGACATTTGACGAGCTTATGTTGCTTCCTAAATGAATGAATTGCCGAGGCCTTGGCGTTAGTACTGTCGAGCCTCATAATCAGATATTTGATTTCATTCTCACCAAAAAAATAGGGCTCAAATCGCCACTGACTTTACCCTTTTTTCACTTATCCAAAAACAAAAACAAACTGGGCCATAAACTAATACAGTGGCCCATCGAGTGGGATACACAATGTCGAACAGCTGAATAAGCACCTGGCAAAATAACTGCTAAAATACCACATGAATTACAAGAAATCAGGCTCAAGACTCATAGGCCCCGAAGGAAGAAGAAAGATGACTTTAGGTCCAAAAAGAAATCTGAGCTATTTACATGACCAAATTGATGGATGCCTAAATGGAGCACGATTGAACTTTGGTCAAACTTGGCCCAAAAGGTTATATCGGCCCCTAACGTTTATTCTCAGGTGTCGTGAAAGTGCCATCAAAATTTTGTGACAATCGGAAGCCAGATGATCAAGTTATCACCATGTGAAGATTAAAGTGCAGAGGGGGTGCCCAAACCCCTCAATTTGATGCAAACGCCTTGCAGGTCAGTAATATTGCCACCTTTTTCAATACCCGTGAGGTAACAATTGGATTGAAGGTCAACTTTAGCAAAACTTCCTTGATTGGAATTAATAATAGGGAAGAGTTGGTTCAAGAATTGGCTGAGGTTTTGGGCTGTAGGTTGGATCATTTCCCAATCACTTATTTGGCTTTGCCTATTTCGGATATAAGGGTTTCTATTTATGCCTGGATTTAGTCCTCTATCGTGTTCAAATTATGTTGGATATTTAGAAACCAAAATACCTGTCTTTAGGAGGAAGGGCTACCCTATTACAATTGCGTTTAGCTAACATGCCCATTTACCAAATGTCATTCCTTCATATGCCTGCAACTATTTGTAAGAAAATAGAGAAAATGATGCATAACTTATTGTGAGGCTCTTATAGCGATGATAGTAAATACCATATTTTGAGATGAGATAGAGTTTGTACCTCAAAAAGTGAAGGAGGTTTGGGGATCCGGAGAGTCAATTTAGTAAACCAGGCCCTCTTATATAAGTGGTAGTGGCAGAGTCATCTCTTTAAAGATCAGTTATGGTTTAAAGTTTTGGCTGCAAAATATGGGATGGATAGACAGCGCACGTGGCTAGGAGTTGGTAGGGGTGGAAATGCTTCTTTCTTTTGGAGATCTATTGCTCTTTGCAAACCTTTCATTGATAGAAGTATTAGATAGATAGTTGGGGATGGATCTCACATATCTTTTTGGCACCATAAATGGGTTAGGGACTACTGCTCATTGAAACTTTTATTTCATGACTGATTTGAGAAGGTAACCAACCCAAATGCCAAGGTTGCTGAGATTTATGAAGGAGTGGACAACTATGTTTTCTGGAATGTGAGCTTACTGTATAGCAGATTGAGTGATGATCTTATTGTGCAACTATGTTCTCTCTCGAAAATGTTGAAAGACGTTTACATTCTGATTGCCTCGGATGATGAGGTTATATAGGAGGAGGGAGGTGATAGTGCGTTTTCAGTTAAGTCTTGTTATATACTTCTCTCTCATGATTGGTGGAGGTGTGTAATGCTACAGTTGGCTCCGATCTGGAAATGGCCGGTATCTTATAAAGTTTAGATTTTTATTTGGCTTGCAACTCAATACAAGACCCTCACTATGATAATCTTATCAAGAGAGGAAAAATTCTTCTAAACATTTGTTTGATGTGTAAGGAAGACGCAGCACTTGAGCCTCGCCTTTTTCTTCATTGCCATTTTGATGTGAGGATTTAGCATTGGTTTCTGGTTGTGATGGGTATTAGCATGCCCCTGCCTCAAAATGTGATTGGTATTGTAACAAACCTTTCCATATCTAGTTTGTCATAGGTTGGGAAAGCTATTTGGAAGATTGCCAGGGGTGTAATTTTGTGGGAAATTTGGTTGGAATGTAATAGACACACTTTTGAAGGGGAGGTCCTTCCCTTTGAAAGAATCCTTCTTACAATTAATCCCTATGGTGTTGGCTGGATGCAACAAAGGAAGAATGTGGACTATCAGAAATGGATGTTATGATTCAACTCCACAATTTAATTTCTTTGGAATCGGCTAGTATCAGGCCTAGGTTGTATGATGACCACCTCCGCCAGATATGCTTAAGTTAAATTTTGGTAGGAGTTCACAAGGAAATACTGGGGTGGCAGGTATTGGGGGAGTTATTCGTGATTCCAATGGTTTAGTTCTTCTCTCATTTGTAGGTCTAAATGGAGAAATGACAGCTCTTCTACAAGGTTTAAAATGTCTTCATTCTAATTTTTGCGGTAAACCTTGTATTATTGAGGGGGATTCACATAAGGCTATTAAGTGGTGTAAAGAGGGGATAAGGGTTCCTTAGGAACTCAAATCTCTGTGGCTTCAAATCCTCGATTTGGTGCTAGGTGTTCATGTAACTTTTCAACAGGTGTTCATGTAACATTTCAACATGTTTTTAGGGAAGCCAATTGCCTGGCTGATTCTCTTGCCAAAGGGGGTGCAATTTTTTCTTCGCTTTCTATTTATGATGTTTGTAATCCTGTTTGGGTAACCTCCTTTACAATAATATTTATGATCTTCATAAAAAAAAATAACTAAATAAAAAAATAAAATAAAACTATATATATATATATATATATATATATATATATATATAAAGGGGCCCCTAGAAACCATGGTCAAATTGTCCAAATTTTTTACGACAGAAAGGCATTGTCACAAAAGGCTTAATTTCCAAATTTAGGTTCAATGCGATATCAGATGGCCAAGATATAGCCTCTTAAATTTTACTATTATAGAAGGGGTGGCCCCAAATCGGACCTAAGTTGATAAAAGAATCGCGAGAATCAGTGGCTGAACTGGCCAAAACAATTAGGAGAGGGAGGCAATGTGATCAAATGCTTAAGTTTCGAATTTAATATCAATCCAGTGGGCAGTGTCGTTTTCTAATTAATCTTTAGCGGACCATCAAAGGACCACAAAACTTTTACAGAAAAGTTCATTATGTGACCAAGGTGTAGCAATGAAGAACTTTTTGACAGCAAGCAATTTTTCTTCCTCTCAAAAATTTGATTCCATGTGACTAATTCCAAGGCCGAGTGAGCTTAAATTTTGATATGGTGTTCCCCACTCAGCAAACTTTCTATCCATGTCTATATCAACGGGGTTCCTAACGCAGATCATGATTAGTACACAAGAAAAGGTATGGGGTTAAAAGTTGATCCATGTATGGCAATTCCCACGACTTCAATCCCCTTTTAGATTCATATCTGACAATTTGTGAAACATTTTGGGTTCAAGATTTATTGATTTATTCTTCACTCAATCCCCCACACACTCTATGACATTGTTGCAGAGTTCAAAATCGAATTAGAGACTAGATCATAGGCAGAACTTGCCCAAAATGGAGACTTTGAATTTTCTAAAGTCAACAAATAAAATGATCACAACTCTTCAATTTGTTGAGTTTCTGATCCAAATTTTCTCCCCAGTAATGTAAGGATGATTCCTTGCAATTTTGTGGTGATGGATCGTCAAATACAAGTGTGAAATGGGTAGAAGTTTGATGGAATTTGAAAGAAACATGGGAGTTTTCTGAAGTTCGATGCCAAATCCCAAAATTGATCAAAACATCTTAAACCTTAGGCCTGTTTGGGTACATGGATTTTGAGACATAGATTTTTAATATCTTAGATATTGTTAAAATCCACCGTTTGAATTGCTTAATGGCTACTATACTTAAAATTAGGAAAATCAAAATCATGGAAATAAGTCCTACTTTTCCATGATTTCATTTCTACATCAAAACCTGTTTGTTTGCATTTTCAAGGCCTATGGATTTCACTCATTGGCTCCCTCGACCCGAAACATAGGGAGCATTTTCTAGAAATGAAAATTTTAGAAAGAGAAAGTATCTAAACTTTTTAAAGAGGGAAACTATCTTAAAATTTTTAGAGAGATAAAGTATCTCAAATTTTAACTTTTAGAGAGAGAAAGTATGTTAAAATTTTAGAGAGAAAGTACCAATTTTTTTAGAGAAATGATCTATCTCAAAATTTTAGAGAGAGAAACTATCTAAATTTTAGAGAGAGAAACTATCTAAATTTTAGAGAGAGAAACTATCTTAAATTTTAACTTTTAGAGGGAGAAAGTATGTTAAAATTATATAGAAAGAAAGTATGTTAAAATTCTAGAGAGAGAAAGCACTAAAAATTGTTAGAGAGATAAATTATCTCAAAATTTTAGAGAGTGAAATTGTCTCAAATTTTAAGGTTTAGAGAGAAACTATCATATTTTAGGGAGAGAAAGTACATGTAAATTTTTAGAGAGAGAATCTATTTCAAATTTTTTAGAGAGAGAATCTATTTCAAAATTTTTAGAGAGAGAAACAATCTTATATTTTAATTTTTAGAGAGAGAAACTATATCAAATTTTAAAGAGAGTACCTAAAACGTTTTAGAGATGGATACTATCACAAAAAAATTTAGAGAGAGAAATTATTCTTAAAATTGTAGAGAGATAAAGTATTATTAAAATTTTAGAGAGAAACTGCCAAAAAAAGATTTAGAGAGAGAAACTATCTTGAATTTTGAGTTTTAGAAAAAATATCTCGAATTTTGAATTTTAGAGCGATAAAATATATTTAAATTTTAAAGATAGAAATTATATCAAATTTTAGAGAGAGAAACTTCTTAAAAAATTTGGGCGTGTTGATAACAGGAAGAAAAAACATGAATTGAAAATTGGAAGTTACTGAAGAACTGTAAATAAGAAGTTACTTAAGAAGTTAATAGTTTCTGTGTTTGATAACATCCCTAGGAAGTTAAGAAGTTCATAGTTTCTATGTTTGATAACTCCTGGGATATATAGTAAATATCTAATATTTATATTTACATAGATAATAATTTAAATAGAAATATATAATATTTATAACATACTATAATATATGATATATTGTATTTTATATTTATTGTTAATAATAATATATTATTATATATATTATATTATTATATAATATACTACAATATAATATATAATATATTATATATAATATAATATAATATGTAATAAATTATATATAATATAATATATATATATATATATATATATATCATGGACACTTTTTATCAAACACATAACATGAACAGTAATAGGTGAAATTTCTTCTTCCTCTTCTAACTTTATGTTATCAAACACGCCTAGAGATAGACACTATCTAAAAATTTTTGGAGAGAGATACTATCGCAAATTTTATGTTTTAGAGAGAGAAAGTATCTTAAAATTTTAGAGAGACAAACTAGATCAAATTTTTGATAGAGAAAGTAAATGAATTTTTTAGAGAGAGAAACTATCTCAAAAAAATTTAGACCTAGAATCTATTTCAAAATTTAGAGAGAGAAAATATCTCAAATTTTAAACTTTAGAGAGAGAAAATATATTAAATTTTAGAGAGACGCTATACTATTTTAAAATTTTAGAGAGAGACACTATACTATTAAATTTTGATAACATGAAGATACTTTTTTAAAGTTGAGAAGTCCTCGGTACTGTTCAACTTCTGTGTTTGATAAAAAAAAACATCTTCATTTCAAAAGTTTGCATCTTCCCACCTTGCGTTAAAAAAAAGTTACAACCCCAAGGACGGAACTCAAAATAAGAAGTTCGATACTTCCCACCTTTTCGATAACGTAGCCGCAGCACCCCTTCGCCGTCGTTGAGCACTCCTCTCTTTGCAGCACGTCCCTCTGTTCTTCGAAGAAAAGCTCTTCTCATCTTCTTCATCTCTCAGATCCGGCCTAACCAGATCGAGGTAAGCGGTCACTTATCTCATCTTCAAATTCTCGCTTTGCTTAATTTTCATGTGATTTGACTCTCCATTGTTTTTTTCTTGAGAAGAATCTGTACGAAAATTGGTAAAAAAATAAAGTCCTCTACAGTTTAGGGCTTTTTCTGAGGTTTTGGGGATTGAGAGAGAGAGATCATTTTTGAGCTTATGTTTTGTATCCATTACTTGGAATTTGAATTCCCTGCAACATTTGTATTCTATACTCTTGATTTGAGCCTTTGGTCTGATAATGAATCTCTGTTTGATATGATTTATGGCATTTTTTTTTATACTTTTTATCAGTCCCATTTAACCCTTTATAAATTGCACAATTAGAATAAATTTGATTAGAAATATATATGAATGTACGCTTTCTCTCTCTCCCCGGCATTTTGCTTTGCAGATATGCAAAAATTCAGGTGACATGTATTAGTTTTATATGGGGGTTTCTTGTTTCGTAGTTTTGAGTGACTTAATCTTAAAATCTGAAAGTATTATGTATTCCATTTCTCGTCTTGCTTTTGCAATTTTTTTATGTCTCTTGTACAGATCATGTATAAATTATTATGGGAATCATTTTCGACTTCCTCCCATTATGTAGTAGCCTTGTTGGAATGAGCCGGTGTGATAGCTCGAAAACTCGGTTCCGGATTTTCATGTTCTGTTACGTTGAGAAAGCTATCCTTGTTTAGTTGAGTTTTGAAATTCCAAAATCATGCTTATGCTGATTAAAAGAATGAAAAATTAAAGAAGTCTGTTTGTTAAGAGGGATGATGACTAGTAAAATGAACTTCTAGTGTAACATACTTATTTTTTATTCTCAATTTTCTTATTTTTCTTTCAAAACAAAAACCCAAACGTTTGCAAATAGAGAGGCTGAGCCCCTTCGCCAACCAAATAGACCATTAACGTTACAATGCTTTCTAGCGTTAAAATAAGCAAAGTGCCCACTTCCTAATTCTGTGATCAGGTTGCGGAATTGATCAATTTTGTCAAACTAACAACGGCATTAAACTAAATAATGTGAAACTTGTTTCTTGCATAGGGTATAGAAACAGTGATAAATATTGTGGGAGGCCTACTTAAGTCGCTAGTACTTGTAATTAAATATTGTTTTACATTTCATATGAACTTTTATGTTGTGTTCATTCTATTGCATTTTGAATTATGTATGTTTAAACTATTATAGGTTATTATTGAATGAGCTGGTTTTGTACATGGTTTTCTTAATGGATGCATGAACTGCGAATGTTGCTTGATACAGATGCATCAGTGCAGAGTATAAGTAGTGTTTAAGTTATTACAGGTTGTTGTTGAATGTGATGATTTCTTACTGCTTGAAGTTGTCTATAGACTGTTTTAATTTTGAGGTGCAATGAAGTTTAGCATGGAACATTTGCGTGGAAGTTTATCATGGAACATTGTCTATAGACTATTTTAATTTTGGCTGCATATGACATGTTGTTACTGTGGAAGTCAATAGATGGAAATTATGTGTACCTGTTCTTTGCAAAAAAAGGAACATAAAACAAAACGTATTCTATATAATTTACATGACTACTACTGATTTAGGAAACTTCAAGATGATATACACTTTATAAAAATTACATGACTACCACTGATTTTGGAAAACTTCAAGATGATATCTTCCCCCATGATGTTTCTTGCGGTAAGGACTATAGGCCGGTTTGGAAACCAAAATGCTTAGTGGTGGACATATGAAAAATGTAAGTCTTGCTAATAAGATGAAAACCAGTCTCTTATCTAATCCAATACAGATACCTAGTTCTTTTTTAACTTCCGAAGACGTTATCAAACATAGAAACCAGAAACTTCTTAACTTCTCATGAGGTTATTAAACACAGAAACTAGAAACTTCTTAACTGCCCAGAGAGGTTATCAAATACATAAACCAGGAACTTAAGTTCACAGAACTTAAGAACTTCCAATTTGCAGTTCATGAACTTGCTTCCAGTTATCAAACAGGCCCAAAATTTAAGAGAATAACTATATCAAATTTTAGAGAGAGAGTACATATCTTGTTTTAGAAAAAGAAACTTTCACAGAATTTTTAGAGAGAAATTATCTCAAATTTTAGCTTTTAGAAAGAGTAAGTTTTTTAAAATTTGAGAGAAAAACTATAGCATATTTTAGAGAGAGAGAAACTACTTAAAATTGTTTAGAAAGAGAAACTATATCAAAATTATTGAAGAGGGGAACTATCTCAAGTTTAAAGTTTTAAAGTTAGAGTATCTTAAAATTTTAGAAAGGGAAACTATATTAAATTTTAGAGAGAGTTAAGCACCTAAAAATTTTAGAGAGAGAAATTATCTGAAAATTTTTAGATCGACAATTTCAAATTTTAAATTTTGATAGAAAGTATATTAAATTTTAGAAAGAGAAACCATATCAAATTTTAGAGAGAGAAACTATCTAAAAATTGCTATAGATACACTATCCCAAATTTTGAGTTTTAGAGAGAGAAAGTATATAAAAATTTTAGAGAGAGAAATTTTATCAAGTTTTGTTACCAAACAATGGACATGGAAGTGATCGCTAGGAATCCATAAATTTTATATAGTTTATCCAAACAAGAGATTTAAGAAATCCATGACAAAAATCCTTGATATTGAAAATCTATAGATTTCTTTAGATTTTAAATATTTAATATTCCTAGTTTCCTCTTATCCAAATGGGCTCTTATAGTGGTTTATTTGATTGGTAGCAAAATTATCACTCCAACATGCCTTGCAAGATTTTGGAAGAAATTTGAGTACACGTTGAAGAAAAACGTATCAAACAAGTGGGGATTGGGTGGAGGCATGAAAAAGAAATTCTCCAAGGGCAATTTTATGAAATTTCTCAGCTTTTCACCTCACAAATTGGTCATTTTTGGGGTAGGTCGAGCCAACTTTTGATAAACCCACCCATCATTGGCCCTCACTATTGATTATCCACCTATATTCTCAACCCTTTTATATAATAAAAAAGTTTATACAAGGTTACAACTTTAAAATGTAGAATTACCTAAAAAAATACGTCGGAAAAGGTTGTTTCAAGATTGAAAACTTCTTTAATTGGTCATCTCGACATCGAGATGTATGAATATAGAAAAGAAAAAGAAGGTCTTGCAATACATTATCTAGACCGTCCACTTTCAAGATTTTCATATGTTTATAGATCTACTTGATTTTAATCATTTTTTGAGTTTTAAATTTTATAATTAGATATAAAAATAGATTTTGAGATAATCCTAATAATTGTTTTCACCTAAAGTACATGTTATAGTACAATTTGGAGGTACGTCTTAATTGGATTGTTTAAGGTTGCAACCTTATAGAAACCACACCCTTTATATAAACCCATGAGCCATCCATGGTTTAGAGAGAGAAACTTAGAGTGAGAAAATTTGAAACCCATTCTCTCAAAAGCCCATTTCTAATGGATCAAACTCTTGTACTGGAATGTGCATTGTACTCGGCATTGCGGCTCACCCTCTTCTCGCATATATCGAAACACCACCCCCCCCCCCCCCGCCTCCCTCCCCCGCGAAAAAAAAAAAAAAAAAAAAAAAAAATTAATTACCCTCAACCCCTGATTCTAAGTACTTTTGCACTTCAATAAAATCGAAGTTGTTCTTTTTTGTGTGCTTTCACTGGTTTATTTGCCTTTGAATTGGAGTAACACAACTATTGCACATAGGTATGCAAACAGGGGCACATAAATCTCTAGCGACTCTACGGGAGAGGTCTCCTTCTCCATAGGTTTGATCCACTTGCAATTTATTTTTGAGTTCAATTTCTTGTTGTTTTTGCCACGGTTCTAAAAAGCAGTGCTAGGCAGCCCAAGGGGGCATGGGCGAGCAAACTAGTGGCCCATCCCCAGGCAGCTCGCCTAGGGCTTGCACCCCGCCCAGGGGCGAAAATGAACCTCATTGATGGGCATGTTTGGCTTTGCTTTTGTTTGTTTTATTTTTTCGTTTTTTTTAAAGCTAATTATGTAAATAAAGGGATTTAGGTTCATATCCAACGTAGACCCATTTGAACTGTTTTAGAGAGATATAAATATTTAAAAAAAAAATAGTTTTTTGTGATTTTTATAGGATAGAAGAGTTTATCAGAGTTATAATAAATCAATCTAAAAATAACCCATTGAGATCATATTTAATTTTAGATAATTTTTTTTAGGATTATTAGAGGGTTTTTAGAAGATTTTGAGAGTGGAAAACGTATAAAAGGTAGAAGTTTTTTAGAATTATTAGAGGGTTTTTAGTGAAAAATTTTGTTTTTTAGATTGCTTGTATTATTTTAAGATGTCTTCTTTGAGATCTAATAGAAGTAGAAATCTGAGTTGGAAATATGGTTATTTACCAAATCTTTTGGATAAAAATTGTACAAGATGCAATTATTGAGAAGGATATGAAAGTGGTATAAACCGGTTTAAGAAACATCTTGCCGGTATCAAGTGGGATGTTGTTCAGTGTAAAAAAGTTATTGGTGCTAGTAAATGGGAGATAAAAAATGATATGAATATTGTAAAAAATAAAAAAGATGAAATAGAGGCATCCATAAAAGAGCTGAGGTCTAGAGGACCGTGTCAATTATGATGATGATGATGATGATGATAGTGATAAAGAGAGGTGTGAAGAGGTGCAGCAGCTTGCTATATCCCAGACTAAAGGGAAAAGAAAGGGAGTTGTAATTGGTTATGGGGGTGGAGAGGCTAAGAGGCATCTCGGGTTAGGAGGCCTATGGAATGGTTTTTGCCCTAGCCTGACCTTGAGGTTGCACAGGTGAGAAAATAAAGAAGCAAACAACTATTGATAATAGAATCAAGAAGGAAGAGAGAGAGAGAGAGAGAGAGAGAGAGAAAACTGCACAATACACTGCTACATCCTTTTTATGAGGTAGGCACTCATTTCAATACTAGTATGCCTAAGCAGCTTCTATACTTTGGTAGAGGCAATTGGCTAATTGGGACCTGGATTGAAGTCCCCAACCCCATATGAGCTTTCAGAGCTTCTTTTAGAAAAAGAGGTGAATGTCATGAGAGATTGTGGAGTCACAGAAGGATGCATAAGCTCAATATAGGGTTTTTGTTATGTGTAATACTTGGAGTGATAAGAAGAGTTGAAGTCAAATAAATTTATTGCTGAATTATCCTTTAGGGATTATTTTTTCGAGGTATGTTGATGCATCTGATGATAGCCATGATGTCCATTACATATTTAAAGTGATGGAGAAGAGCATCAAGAAGGTTGGAGAGTAGCATGTTATACAGGTTGTCATAGATAATACTGCTCATTATATTGCTGCTGCTAATTTGTTGTACATAGCTTATCCTAATATCTTTTGGATACCATGTGCAATACACTGTATAGACCTCATGCTTAATGGACTTGGTGGTTTGAGTGATATTTCAGGTGCAATTAAAAGTGCTAAGTAAGTTACGGCTTTCACTTATAGCCACACCCTCACTCTCAGCATGATACACAGATATATAAGGAAGAAAGAGATACTAAGACTTGAATGATTGGAGAGCATGTAAGTGGCCTAGGGATCAGAAATAGACGAAAGTGAGAGATATTACCATTTCTAAAGCTTTTTAGTGAGGCGTGAAGAGCATTCTTAAGTTACTTTTTCCTTTTGTCAAAGTCCTTTGCATGGATAGTGACAAGCCCTCCATAGGCTACATATATGAGGCAATGGAGAGATGCAAGAGCGAGATCACCCGTAATTTAGATGATGATGAGAGCCGCTATAAGTCAGTTTAGGAGATTACTGATAAGAAGTGGATAGGCACCAACATTGATCATTTGATGCAGCTGGCTATTTTTTAAACCTAGTTTTTTAATATACTGATAATGAAATACATACAAATGACACAATTATGACTGGGTTTAATAAATGTCTAGTTGTGCTAGTCCCTAATCAGAATGTCCAAGATATTATGTATTGATGAGCCAGTAAGTTACAAGTACTCATTGAAGTCGTTTGGGAGGCCAATGGCGGTGAGGCAAATGATCAAAATCGATCTAGGTAATAATATTCTTAAGTTCCTAAAGTTCGAGTTTCATATTTGTTGTTAGTTTTTTATATTTTATAGATAATTGTAATTCATAAGCAATTTGCAGCTAATTGGTAGAGCCAACACTAAATATACAAAAGTTGGCCATTCGGATCTTGAGCTTAACCATTACCTCGTTCGACTGTGAGCGGAATTGAATTACTTTTGAGATGGTAATTTAGTTTACTTTATTAGTTTCAATTTACTAATTTGTACTAGTACTTTAATAGTTACTAGTTAGTAATTAATGATTACTATGTCAATTGTAAATTTGTAGTACTATTTTAATTAGTTTCATTTGATTTTATTAGATTCATATAAATAAAAGAAACATGCTTGAATCAAAGAGGATCAATGACCTAGTTTATGTGAAGTATAATCGATATTTGAAGGAGAGGTTTGCTAATAGAGATATAAGAGACCCCATCAGATAAAACATATAGATAATGCTATGGAGTGGTTGGTTGATGATAATGAGGTCGATGTGTATAAAGAATTGACATAATATATGCTCATGGAGGCCTCAAGGATTGCAACTGACCCTCCTAAGGGTACTAGGTCTTTTCGTAAAGTATGAGGCTTGAGGAGGAACCAGACGCAGATTCAAAAGAGACAGAGACGGACGACCATTACGTTGATAAGGGAGATTATTCTGATGATGATAGGCTCGACTCCGATTCATATGATGGTGCTGCTCCTGCTTTTTCTTATTATTATGAGGAATGACTGAAAACTCTTTTGAATCTTCAAGTCTATATTTCTTTTATTTTTCTTTTACGCCTCTTGGTTTTGTGTATGTAAGTTGTAAACTTAGAACTATATATAGACTATGGATATGGACATATGGAGTATGGAGGAATGTATGGGGAGTTGTGAACTATGGACATATGATATGTCCTAACTCCTATGTATTATTTCTTTCCTTGTCTTGATGGTGAATCAATGTCTTGCCATCTTGGATTATATTTTCCTCTTTTTATTGTGTGTGTGGACTATGGAGTACATGGAGTTTGGATTATGGTATGGACTATGAAGTATGGTCTAATATTCTAATGTCTAATAGTTTGAAGTTTGAACTTTGATTTTTGAATTTGAAATGTATGGAATTATGGACAAATGGACTAGGGATGGACTATCTATTATGCATTAATAATGTGCTATGTGTCTCAATATGAATTTCTTAATTTTTTACACAAAATCTGGACCTAAAACAGTTGCATATCCCATGCTTTTTATTCTACTAGGCCTCCCAAGTTCCGGGCGGCTGCTTAGGTGACACTCGGCATTTTTTGGAACATTGGTTTTTGCCATTTTGAATCATTTTGGCATGCACAAACTGAGGTGGCGATGGACCTGGGACCTAACGGGTAGATCCGACTCAAGTCTGGGCATGGATCCAAAAATTGGACCTGGTGGGTCAGGTCTGGGTCCAGGTCCATGTAGAATCGACCTGACTAGTGTTGATATTTAAGTAATATTTAATATATGATATTTAAATAATATTTAAATAAATATAGTTAATAATACCTAAACAGAGCATATATATTATTAACCAATTTATAAAATATATTTAAATACATAGAAATTTTGATTTTTGGTGTAGTTTGATCATGTCTAGTCGGGTCTAGGTCCAAGTCCCATATTATATTTTCAGATCCGGGTCTGGTGACTTGGGGTTCAACTGGGTCCTGTTCTAGGTCTGGGTCCCATAATATTTTTTGGGTACAGGTTTGGGTCCGCTCGGACCCAGCCCGACCTGGACCCTGGCCCGACCCATTGCTACTGACACCAACTCTGTTTGGGATGGACCCATGTTTTCTCTGTCCCTTGGAGCGCCTTCTGAGTGCCAAACTTGAGCCACCCACGCTCACACACCTACATTGTCCCTGGCGTCGGTGCACCACACACCGAATATGTGCACGGCGTTGGAGCACCAGACACCCATAGTGCACCAAAATATATGGCCATCCTCACATGCCCTACAACTCCGGGCCATCAAATCCTCACTATGGCTTTCCCATTATGGGGGCGACAAGGCCAGCCTATGGCCTCTCAATATGGGGGTGAAAAGGCCAGCCTATGGCCTCTCAGTATTGGGGCGACCAAGGTTGAGCCCAATGGCATACCTCCATCCCGTCATCTGGCTTTTGTCCAAAAGGGCCACAAACTAATACACATGAAGGGCAGATTTCAAGATTCCCCAAAACAATTGAAGGTCATGGAAACGGGATAACGCCACTTGCCTCAATAGTGCATTAACTACGAATCATAAGCCTTTTTGGATATATTTGTCTTGTCTTTACTTCTACCTTTATTATTCCTGAAATGTTTGGTCAAGTTGTCTCCACGACAAAACGAGAGTGAGTATAAATAAATCATCATTATCATCACAACATTTTTTCCAACTATTTACTCGGCTACATGAATTGTGGTATACCACTTTTGTTTGCCATACTCTTAATGAGGCCATAAGTCTTTGTAACCATGTCCTTTTGGGCCGATCTCTTGCTCTTTTGAGCAATCTACTTGAACTAACTTGCACTTTCTAGTATATGTTATATTGGGTATGCACTGCATATGCCCAGCTCACCTAAGCGAATACAAATAAATAATGTTTATAAAATTCCCAAAATCAAGTCCTAAATCCTTCCAATGAGGACAGGAGCGGACATTGCCCATCTTAGCTATGTGAACGTAGTTTGGCGAGTGGATACTCGAGTTGTCCCTTGCTCTTTATTGCAGACAAATGTTCTCAAACTCATTCTTCAATGACCAATTCTCAAGTGGTTAACAATTTACAAATATTATCAATGGAATTTGACGTATGGATTGAGCCTTTCAAATTCTAATTACATTTCATTCTGTCTATGAAAGGAATATAACGAGAGTATTTTATAAGGGATTGTATTCAATGATACCATTTTATCTTTAATACATGGAGTTCACAATTATTTATAATCATCTGATATGAAATCTGATAGCTTGGATGTGCCAAAACTTTGAGAAAATTTCTTTTGAACTTTGAGCTTGATCAATGTAATAAATGTAGCCACCCAAATTAATATCCAATTATTAAGATTAATTGTGACCAACTTGTACTAAAGATAAATGGTCTCATTATATAATTTTTCCATTTTACACAGCGGAAAAACTAGTAGTAAAGACATTCTAGCACGTTGGCCTACTTTTGGGAGCACGATCTCCACTCTAGATGCTTTTTACCAACGGAAATATTGAGATAAATCCTACTTTTGAGTTTCCTACATTTCATATTTTAAAATCAAGTCTCATTTTTAAGAGCATAAAGTGCATCTTAATTTCGTCTTTTGTTTTTTTTAAAACCAGATTAAGTTCAATTTTGGTAAGTTTATACTTCTTATTATTATACGCCTATAAAAAATATTAATAATAAATAATTAAAAATATAAAAATACCCCTGAATAATATAATGGTAGTTTGGTAATTTTTTTACTTCAAATTATTTTAAAATATTTTTATAGGTGTGTATGATGGTCTGAATTATGGATATACCAAATTGAGTTGAATCGAGTGCATATAAAAGGAGATAAATTAAAATACACTTTATGTTCTAAAAAAATGAGATATGATTGTAAAATATAAAATATATAGAAATATTGTTATTTATAAAAACTAAAATAGACTTATTTATAACTTTGCCTTTTAGAAATATCTGGATAGACTTCAAATTTCACTTTGTGAATTTTTTTGTTTTCATTTCATTTTAAAACTAAGGAAAGGTTTCTATGCTTCCCTTACAGTATAGAAGTTCTATCTTCCCCCTACTATCCAGCCATCAAATTTTGATCAAGAGAGCCCCACTCACCGTTTGATCTTAGATCCGACATCTCAAACTATTTTTTTTTTAATTTTTTATACAAATTGTACAAATATAAAATTTGGTACGTACCATCTTCTCATTGGGGTGCACCTATAAAAAATATTAAAAATAATTTTTCAATAAAATATAATGACCAAAATACCCCTTGAATTTTTTAAGTGTATTTTGGTCATTTTATTTTATTGAAAATATATTTTTTTTATATTTTTTGCTAGTGAGAGTTTAATAGAAGAATGTACGTAAAAAATTTAGTGTCAAAATAGTATATAGAAAAAAATTAAAAATAAAATAGTGTAGAGACATGACATTGTGATTGGGGCAATCTTAGCCCTCCATTCAGAATTGACAGTTGGATAATGGGGAGGATAGAACTTCTATGCTATAGGGGAAGAATAGAAAGCTTGCCCTTACAACTAATTGTATTCCATATGTGTATATTGTTGTATGTGTGAAGCCAAATCACGCATGTGAGTTTTTGAGCTTCATTTGTTTTATATTTTGTGTTGACTTTCTTATTTTATTCTAAACGATTGGATTGACTTCTAATCCAAGGGTTGTGAGGCTGTAGGAATTTTCCTCTTTAAAGGGGTTTTGTTTCCCTTTTGTTTTAGTGAGAGAAAAGAAAGAGAGAAGGAAGAAAAGGAGAGCACATACACGGTGGGTACTTCTGGCTCTAGTTTTCTCCACTTTGTAAAGAGAGAACGTGGAGATTTTTAGACATACACTTGGGTGTTTTGGGACCTTGTCACATGCCCTGTTTTAGAGAGAGAAAGTACATTTTTGTAGTGTGTTTGGACCTTATTTTGGATCATGTTTAGAGAGAGTTAAAACTATTGGAAATTAGAGCTTTGAGACTAGATCTCTCTTATAATATTCCAAAATTAGTGAGTAAAGCCTCATACCATTCTCCGATGGATGTAGGTCACCGTTTGTGATAGAACCACGTTAAATCATTGTGCTTTGTGGGTTGTTTGCTATTGTATTTTTCATTTCATGATTTTTTTTATGCCATGTTATTTCCAATGCTTGTTTATATTGATATGAATGCACAATAGCTGTGAATGTTATAAACCCTTACTGCTTTTTCACCAATCGACCCCAACAATGGGTATCAGACCTAGGATTTGTTCTTTATTGTGTCTGTAAAGAAAGTATTACTCTATTGTGGTTATTTCTTGTATTTTTCCTAAAATAGAAAGAGGAATGGAATTTGAAAAATTCAGTCAAAGTAATTGGCCAATATGAAAGATGATGATGGAGGATTATCTTGTTGTGAAAGAACTAGATCGACCACTTCGAGGAAAAGAAGTCATGTCTGATGGAATGGAAGATCGAGAATGGGATATTCTTGATCGAAAATGTTTGGCAGCTATTAAACCATGTATTTTACCATTAATTTTATTTGATGTTTGTCAATGTAAAACATATGTAGAGCTTTGGTAATATTTTGAGCGACCCTTTGGTGCAAATAAAATGCATGTGATGAAAAAATTGTTTCTTTTGAAAATGAAAGAAGGTGTTACAATTCAATTTTATTTCTGCACAATTGAATTCTCTAAAAGTGAATTTGGAAGAAGAAGTTTTATGTTTGCTTTTACTGAATTCTTTACCTGCCAGTTGGGATACCTTGATTACCATTGTGACAAATAATATGGGTAACAAATTTAATTTGAAAGATGTTGTTGCTTCATTGTTAAATGATCAGACTAGAAAGGCATCCACACGAATGCTTGTTAAGTCAAATTAAGCATTAGCAGCAAGAGATAAAGGAAGAACCCAGCATAGAGATCAACCCTATAGATTTAGTAAGGGTAAATCTCATGGCAGAGGCAGATCCAAGTCGCAGGGCAAGCAGGTTGCTTGCTGGTATTGCCAGAAACTTGGTCAACAAAGAAAAATTATTACGCTTTGAAGGATAAGTAAAGGCCAAGGGCAAGGATGACTATGTCGAAACAAGTACAATATTTGATGGCAAAGATGGGGTCACTTTTAGTGTTGTATGCACAATACTGTCTACTGAAGATAGTTCGGTCTTGGACTCTAGAGCTTCATTTCATGTTTGCCTAGAAAGAGCATGCTTTTCATCGTATACGAATGTGGATGGTGGCTTTGTCTATCTTAGTGATGATAGAGCTTGTAAAATTTTGGGCGTCGGAAATATTCACATAAAAATGTATGATGGTATGATTCATGTGCCAAACTTGAAGAAGAGCTTGATTTCACTTCCTACTCTTGATATAGAAGGCTAAAGGTGTACCAGACAGGGAAGAGTGCTCAAAGTTTCAAAGGGGGCTCTAGTGATGATGACGGGAGTCCAGGAAGGAAACTTGTATAAATTGTTAGAGAGCACAATTATAAACAAAATGGTAAATTATGTTGTTGAAGAAAAAGTTCGACAAGAGGCACATGGTTTGGCAATGGAAGAACTTTATAGTACAAAGTTCTTGACATGGATAATCGGCAAGAATTAGAGCTCTTATGAGAGTATGTGAAGCCGAAAGCTTTTCATGAATTCCTTTGAAACAATGTTTAGAATTTGGTGAAGGAATAGCTGATGGGATTGGAGCATTGCATCCCACTATAATGTTGGTTTTGATAATTGCCATGATTTGTATGAAATTTATATCATATCACTTGTTGGTGTTTTTCTTTATTGGCTTGTATTTAGCTTGTGAAGAAAATGTTGGAATGAAGTAAAATGGATACTTCAAATTTTAAGAAGTATGGGGATGGATTGCCAAGTTTTTCAAGGCTTCGTGGGAGATATAGATGCAAAGGATCTCGATGATATGAGATCAACCAACGGTTGTGCTTATAGTTGTATAAACAATGGTTCATCTAAAGCATATGTGAATGCAAGACGGCGCTAAGAGCTCAAGGGTGCAAGTGTTGAAGAAGGTGGAATTCCTATGAGAAATACAAGTACGAACCAAGATGAGCAAGACATGCTCATGGAGGAGACGTAACCTCGAGATGATGGAAAATGGTGCATTCGATTTTGTTTTAGAAGCTTGGTAATTTGTCTTCAAGTAAGAGATTGTTGTATGTGTGAAGCCAAATCACATATGTGAGTTTTTGGGTTTCATTTGTTTTATATTTTATGTTGACTTTTCTTCTTTTACTCTAGGCTATTGGATTGACTTCGAATCCAAGGGCTGTGAGGTTGTAGGAATTTTTTTCTTTAAAAGGGTTTTGTTTCCCTTTTATTTTATGAGAGAAAAGAAAGAGGAGGAAAAGGAGAGTACACACACAGTGGGTGCTGCTGGCCTTGGTTTTCCCCACTTTGAAGATAGAGAAAGTTGAGATTTTTGAGCATACACAAGTGTTTTGGGACCCTATTGTAGGCGCTGTTTTAGAGAGAGAAAGTACACTTTTGTAGTGTGTTTGGACTCTGCTTTGGGTCATGTTTCAAGAGAGTTAAAGCTGTTAGAAATTGGAGCTTTTAGACTTAATCTCTCTTGTAATATTTCGAAATTACTAAATAAAGCCTCCCACCATTCTTCTGTTGATGTAGGTTACGTTTTGTGATCGAACCTAGTTAAATCTTTGTGCTATGTGGGTTGTTTGCTGCCTAATTTTTCATTGCATGATGTTCTTTGGATGCCATGTTATTTCCAATTCTTATTTATATTGATATAAATGCACAATAGTTGTGAATGTTATAAACCCTTATTGATTTTTCACTAATGGACCCCAATATATATTAGTTAAGCATTACATTATAAATTGTGTTTTGAAGCATTTATTCTTCTAAATAATTTAAACAAGCCAGATTAACACAGTTGTTTGCATTTCTTTTATGATATTAAGAGAAAATTTATGTAAAGTCTTTATATGCGATGTCATCGTTTGTTTGTCAATTTCACTTTTTACTTTGCTCACCATAATTTATTTGATTGTGTATTTTTGATCTGTAGGCAAGGTGGTGGATATAATTTATTTGCACTATTATAATCTTGCTTCATTCCACTCCAAGGGAATATAATTGACACACATTGACTAAAACTTCCAGAAAGCATGGAATAAAACTTCCGACATTACTAATTGAATTAATTTTAAGAATTGTTTTTGCATATTTGTATGATTACTTACTTGATCGCTTATTTAATTTCTACATGCAAAGCACATAATCTAACTAGTTTCATATAAACTTATTAACATTACATGATTTTTTCGGGTAATTCAGCGGGGAAGAGGTCTCCTACCCATGGTAAGAATGGTACTCAATACATCAAATTATTGCTCCCCACTAATTTAGAACTTAATCAAACCTCAATATGAAAAGTGATATAATTCCATCCATTAATAAATTAGTTGGTAGGGAAAAGGTTCTGACAACGCAAAAATGGGAAAAAAATTTAAAAGGCATAAAGATATAAATATAAAAATTAATTATCTACGAAAATACACACATACGGTAAATATTGCATACTTTCTAATCCAATTTTTATCCGGGTGTGTATAGCATGCTCCCGTGAGAGCACACCGCACCATTACTTCCTCGGCCCCATCCACCTTTCACTAAACCAAATGGTCAGTGCACATGACTCCATTAAAAAAAGAGAAAACAGGGGAGCCGGTGTCCTTGTTTGAAATTAAAATACGAGTGATTTACAAAGAAGGTGATCAACAAGTATTTTTATATTTTTTCAAAATTTCCTTTCGTTCAACTCGAATTTTATAAGTAGGAAAGTGCCTTAAAGCTTGGGGCACTGCCCTACTAATGAAAAAACTAAAAGAAAAAAAAAAAAAATCAAAATTCTAGTTGGCCAAGAGGATATTTTGAAAAAAATATGAGGTGGGTTACCGACATTCTTTATAATTTTACGTACAAGTAGAACATTTTTGTATTTTATCTAAAATTTTAGAATCCGTACGTAAATCACTCTTACAATACTAAAAACAATTAGTGTCAAGAGAGGGCAGTTTGTACACCTGCATGACACTATTTTCTCTCTTCATGTCTGTGTAATGCTTTTTCTCTCTCCACTAATGTTTTTCCTCTCTCCAATGCTTTCATTCCTTCGCTTCTTTTTCGTTTTTTAGGTTTTCTTCATTCGTTTCTCTCTTTATCCTCATGCATGTTAAAGAAGAACCAAAGAGAGCGATTGGAAGACTAGCAAAGCCTTGATCATGTATATCATTACTTTAGAAATTGTGCACAATTTACCACCTTAGTGACATGCATACCAAGGGAAAGTCCAACAAGGAGCTGATTACAACCACCATTGGGCACTTGAATCCAAGAAATTAACTCCTCGAGTATGAAGTGACCCACAAAATGCAATCAATGAAATCTAGAGAAAGAAAGCACGAGAGATAGAGTTTACTATTGTGCGTAGAGGCTCTAAACCCGACAGGTTGATTTTTGGCAAATAAAATATGAGAAATAAAGTATGAAACACATACAACAAGAACACAAAGATTTATGTGGTTCATCCCAGAAAGACTACATCTACGAGCATGACAAACTAAAATCCACTATACCAATGAAAGTTACATCAACAATTTTGAAACAAACCTCGACAAAAACATAGTCGAGCAAACCTTTTTAGACATGCTCTCCCAAACGGCATTATGTCGATCTCTCATCTCTATTCCATATTTAGACCACTGTCTAGGAAAAACACAATTTTGAGAGCAAACGAGACTTTATCTCACTAAAAAGAAAAACAACCCAAAATCTCCATAGAAACCGATTCTCTACAAGAAACCAACCTCTCACTCTGCAGGAGACATCATCAATGTTTCTCTTATGTAATGGAACCGGCTTTATCAACATATCTGCAACATTCTTCTTGGTTGAAATCTTCAGTAACAAGATAGTACCTTCAACTATGATTTCGCGAATAAAATGGTGTCTGACATCAATATGCTTTGTCCTTGCATGATATACTTGGTTATTCGCCTAGTGTATTGCACTCTGACTGTCACAATAAATAACAGTCCCATCTTGTCGTAAGCCAAAATCACTTACAAGCCCTCTAAGTCAAAATAGCTTCTTTCGTTGCCTCGGTAACATCCATGTATTTTGCTTCAGTCGTAGACAAGGCAACTACAATTTGTAGCATTGATCTCCAACTGATTAGAGCTCTTGCAAGTGTAAACACATAACATGTAGTAGTGGTTAGATGCCTCGATCTCGCCCTCCGGGTCAGGTTGACCTGGTGGCACGTGTATCGGGTTTCAAGGGGAACTCGGGGCTTGAGACCGCTCTCTCGAGAACCTTGTTAAGAAATAAGGGTAGGTACACCAACCAGTGAGAGAGGAATTTAATGTGAGGTGGGCCATACCTCACCTGGGTCTGTGACTCACTCGAGTTGACTTGTGTGGGCGCCCTCTTAAATCACGACGGAAAGTCCCCCAGTCCTTGAACTGGTTTGAAATCCCCTCCCTTGACCTGTACTATCATGTTTTTGAGATCACACACATATGGTTAATTTTACAAGACAAGTAGGCTAAGGGACCCCACCTTGTATTTGAGCGAAGGTACACAGGTGTGCACATTCGAAAGAAAAAAAGGAAAGGAATGAGATGAAGATTGGGGTGATTAGAGGAGAAGGGAGAAATAGAATAGAAAGAAGAGAAGAGAAGAAAGAGAAATTTGACCAGGCGGCTAGACTGACACAGTAGCTAGACCAGTACGGTGATTGACCTGGCGTGGTAGCAAGACAAGCACGGTAATTCAGACCGGCACGACGTCAATACTACTTGACGACAAAACCAACACCGACCAGCCTGACTAGCCTAACGTGGTAGCAAGACAAGCATGATAACTGAGACCGGCAAGGTGGCAATATTGCTCGACGACAAGACTACCATGACAGTGCTAGACTTAGCCTGTCCCTTGTTCAAATGAGAGGGGAGGAAGAAAGAAGAAAGAAGAGAGAGAGAGAGAGAGAGAGAGAGAGAGAGAAGAGAGAAGAGAGATGAGAGAAGAGAGAAGAGAGAAGAGAAGAGAAAGAAGAGAGAAGAAAAAAATAGAAGGGAAGAGAAGAGCGAGAGGAAAATAATAGAAGAGAGGAGAAGAAAATAGAAGGGAAGAGAAGAGAGAGAGGAAAATAATAGAAGAGGGGAAGAAAATAGAAGGGAAGAGAAGAGAGAGAGGAAAAGAATAGAAGAGAAGGGAAGAAAATAGAAGGGAAGAGAAGACAGAGAGGAAAAGAATAGAAGAGAGGCGAAGAGAGAAGAGGGAGAGAAGAGGGAGAGAAGAAGAGAGGAAAAAAGAGGAGAAGAGAGAACAAGAAGAGAAAAAGAGAACAGAAGAGAAGAGAAGAGGAAAGAGAAGAAAGAAAGGAAGAGAGAAAAGAGAGAAGAAAGAAGAGAGAAAAGAGAATAAATAAAAGAACAGAGAGAAAGAGAAGAAAGAAAAGAGAGACAAGAGAAGAAAAAAGGTAAAGAGAAAAGAGAGAAGAAAGAAGAGAGACAAAAGAGAAGAAAGAAAAGAAAGAGAAGAGAGAAGAAAGAAAAGAGACATGAAAGAAGAGAAAGAGGAAAGAAGAGAGAGAAGAGAGAGAAAAGAGAGGAGAGAGAAGGAAGAGGAAAGAAGAGAGAGAAAAGAGGGATGAGAGAGAAGAAAGAGGAAAGAGGAGAAAAAAAAGCGGGATGAGAGGGAAGGAGGAGGAAAGAAGAGAAAAACATAGGGATGAAAGAGAAGGAAGAGGAAAGAAGAGAAACATGGACGGCGATGGGGTTCTGCCGTCCATGACAGAGGAGAGAGAAAGGGGAAAGAAATATGGATGGCGATAGGCTTTGCCGTCCATGACAGGAGAGAGAGAGAATAAGAAAGAACACGAACGGTGATGTGTTCTGCCATCCATGACAGAAGAGAGAGAATAAGAAATAACACGAACGATAATGGGTTCCGCCGTCCATGACAGGAGAGGGAATCATAAATAACATGGATGACGATGGGTTCTGTCGTCCATGACAGAGGAGAGAGAAAAAAAATAACACGGACGATGATGGGTTCCATCGTCCATGATAGGAGAGAGGGGACAAGAAAGAACATGGACGTCGATAGGTTCCGCCATCCATGACAGGGGAGAGAGACAAGAAAGAGAAAAGAAAAGGCACATGCGACGATATGCATTGCTGTACGTGTCAGAAGGGACTCAAACACAACCTGGCCCACCACTTAGGAAAGGGCCCAGTTCAATGTCCTTGTCAGAGAATTGGGGAGGAAATGTTGTGCCCGGCGATGAGCATCGCCGTACACAACATGAGGAAAATGGAACCTGGACAGAGGCCCGACCACCACTCAGGTTAAGGCCCGGCTCACTATGCTTGTTCCAAGAGAAGAGGACGCCATGCTTGGCGATGGGCACCACCGTGCATGACGAGAGAGGAGAGAGAGAAAGAAAAGAATAGAGAGAAAGAAAGAAGAACGAGATTCGGAAAGAGAGGAGAGAGAAAGGAAGGAAAGTAGAGAGAGAAGGAGAGGGGAGAAAGAAGATTAATAAAGAGAGAAGAAGGATAAGGAAAGAAAGTGGGATGAGTGAGGAATGAGAGAAGAGAGAAAGAGAAAAGATGGGAAAGAAAGACACACGACGATAGCCTACTATCATGCTTGTTGAGATGGGAGAAAGGGGCAAAAAGAGGAAGGGAGAGAAAGATAGAAGAAGAAGAGAGAGAAAGAAAGACATGCAAGGCATTGTTTATTGTCGTGCACGTTTGAGGTAGAGAAGAGAGACAGAGAGAAGAGGAGAGAGAAAGAAGAGGAGAGAGAAGAGAAAGAAGAGGAGAGAGAGAGTTACCTTCACCTAGAGGTACATGACTTGTCTTCTCTCTCCTCTCTCTCTCTCTCTCTCTCTCTCTTGGATGTGGGCCTCAGTCTCCAAGCTAACTCTCAATTTTATTAATCGAAATCAAGGTCCATTACAAGGGGGCATAGCATGATATTTATGGACTTGACCCCAAAACATGGGTGGATGCTCAAAATCTAACATAATTGATGATAGTTACAATTTATTTGAATTAAAAAAAATCTAAAAATGGGTGCAAAATTATGGTTTTGCCCTTGCCCAACCATACACAAAATTTCAAAACAGTCCCTACTACACCCATGAAACGTGTATGATTTTTCTAAGTTGATTCGGGGTTGCTTCAGCGCCCGTTTGACCAAAAAATAATTACTTTCTCATTGGGCTCGACATGATGATCAATTTGGTACCAACTTCAAGCCACAGATCGTGTTTTTAGGCCACGATCATATGACTTGAAATTTGTACAAATCTTGAAAACTTTCGATCGATAGTGTGCTCATTTCTTAATGTATTTCTTTGATTTTTTTGCTGAATTGCACTGAGCATGCCAGCACGATCACTTTGCAACAAACGCAACACGATTTTGTTCCCGGATGAAGATTTTACCATCTTGGTTGTTTGGCGGGAACTTGGATTCCAGCGGCTAGAATTTTACAACAATTTTAACACCTCTATACACTAAATTTAACCATTCATCAGGCATGGGGTTCGGACAAGACATAGCTCTTGACCTTATGTACACAATGCAACTGGTTTGACATTGATCGGGTACGCGAGCACCGTGATATGGCCGCTTGAGTGGGTCGTGCTCTTATTGATTTTCCTGCAACCTTGATCACGAATTGTAACCTTCTCTCTAGCTTTTCTCCCTCCTCGGGCGTCGTCATGGTCGTGTCGCATATCAAAATGCTCGTCTTGACAAGACGAACATGCTTCAAAAAGTTTGGGTTCAATTCGACTCAAAACGAGTAAGATAAGAGTTTTCCAAGTTGTTGTTCAAGATTGTGCAAACCAATCCGCTTTAATGGAGATTGATGCAGGGAGGGTGCACGAGAATAGTGTGCGACATACTCTCTTTTAGTCTTTTGCCTATAACTTCGTCTTGGAACGTCTGTTTTAGCTAAACCTTGACCCCAGGGGGTTTTCGACTGTGTCGGATCCAATGACGATGGTCCGCACAATCATTTGACATACCGAAAATAGGGTTCTAGTTATAGGGTCCGTTTCAGGGTGTTAGAGATCGATTTTTCAAAAACTGTTTATTTGTCTACACTGCCTTAGACATGTCGGACTGCGAAAAAACTTGGCAGGTAGCCTTTTGAAGTGCTTAGGAACATTTTCACCTGTTCTGGGGCAATTACGAGACTGTGAAGAATTCTATAGTAAATCAGGGCTTTATTGACCAACTTCTCTTTTATTCCGCATAAGGGACCTAAGGTACTGGAAAATGTGTTTAAACAAGTAGATCTTTAACAGTCTAAATAACCTGCAAAGTTAGCATTAACATAACCAACAACCTTGTCACCAAACTTGCTATCTCTATCGATGTTTTGTTTCATAGGAAGCTCTCTTCTCTTTAAGAGGAAATTGAATCTTATGCACATGAGGCCCTATCTCCTTCTCTCTCTAGAGGAAACCACCATTCCCATATGGTGACCCAAATGGGGCACACAAAATTCTCTACACTTTCATCTCATATATATAAGATTATGTGTCCATACTAAATACGAAACTTCCTATAGATTTCACATATATATTAAAAGACCAAGAGAAATATCCAAGAGTCCTAATCCATTTTAGATTTCTATTTCCCTTAAGAAATCTATCAATGTCAATCTCAATCCCACATAATATGGGAATATCTCAATCTCATATAATATGGGAATATCTCAATCCCAAATAATATGGATCAATCTCAATCAATCCTACAAACTATGAGATTTCTTTATGTGAGTGATTTTGGATAGCACCAAATCCAACAATCTTCACCTTGATATCTGTAGGCATCCCATTTTAAAACGGGCAAATTATGTGGTTTTCCTGAATCCATAGGACCACACTATTTCATTAAACCCCTAAAACATAGACCACCATAATCAATGGTTCCCATCATAGGATCCAGTATCCTAGCAACTCTTGTAGTGTTTAGTAGTTACCCATTTTACACCTAGCAAATCTTATAGGTTTTAGTAGTTATCCATTCTACACAACTCGGTTACCCATGTTATACCTAGCAAATCTTATAGGTTTTAGTAGTTATCCATTCTACATAACCTTTTTGAGGATATAAGAAAAACACTGTCATACATCTTTTGGTGTGTTTAGGGTGGGACGTGTAGGCTAGAAAATGAAACTAAGAGAAAACTGAGAGACCAGAGAGAGAGCAACCCATAGATTTAGGAAAACTTAAGCCTCCTGCAACCCTTAAGTTAATATATCCCATTCCACCAAGCCAAGGCCTAGTCAAAACCTAAAGAGAGAGACAAAGAGGACGGACGGCTTAAACTCAATCGGTCCTGATACGGGCAATGCCTCAAAGCCTCGGGAATCCCGGCCCAACTGGCCCGATCTAGTACATTTTACTCTTTCTTTGTTTCTTTTATATTTTGTTTATTTTATTAGAATTAAAATAGTTTTATTGCTTTTTACATAATATTTTGTATTTTAAATCAATGCTGGCTCTGCTACTGATCTGAGAGCAGATCTGCTCACTTTTGAGTAGATCTGACCTTGGATCAGAATTCGATTGTCCCACTCTCTATCATTCTTTTAAAAAAATCAGTTTGTGGTGTTATGATCTAAGGGAGCTTCCTCTGAAAATCTCACCGATTTGCATCGTAAACAATATCAAAATCACCTGCTCACTATGCCAATATCCATTGGATAGCTTCATAAATTCTTCATCCTTTGCCAAATAAATTCCTCCATCATTTTTGCTGAAAAATAGTGTTTGTCATCAAATTTATCCACATCAAACCTTGCATTCGAAACCTTTATTGCCATATCGAAAACCCCGAACCAGGGTTCTAATACCACTTGTTGTGCACAGAAGCTCTAAACCTGACAGGTTGATTTTTGGCACATAAAGTACAAAAAAAGGAATCGACAAAAAAAAGCAACAAGCAACAAAAATATAGCAAGAAATAAATAACAGAGAAAAAAAAAAACCAAGTTTTACGTGGTTCGTCACAGATGTGACTACATCCACGGGTGAATACGGTCGATGTTTTTCACTAAATTAAAGAAAGAAAATCACAAGGCCACTTACTTGAGAGGACCAGATACTCAATTTCCCATAAAGCCTTCTTCTCTATAATTTTCTCTCTCTACAAAAACCCCCAAAGATTTCCCTCTATTTTTTTGGTTTCTCTATCTAAATAACCCATTATATAGAGAAAACAAACCCCAAAGAGGTGGTATGTGGGGCTTTATCATTTCCCATAACTTTTGGGTACATAAGTTTATCTTTATCTAGTGTGGATTCTCATGTGTATCCTAACATAACTAGAACTAACCCAAAAATATAATTATCTTAAATAATAAGAACTACCCAAAAATAGGAAACCCAAATAGAGGTCACATGATGCCCATATCTCTTGTCAATTTAGAGATATCTAAAAACAATATTTATTTCGTATCCAATTGCAACAAAATATGAAAACCTAACCAATGACTTATCTTGGAATACAAGACATATCAACATTTACTTGGGTACCAAGGTTGGGCCATGAGACAGGAGACAAGTGTTCTAACTCTCTTAAAAAACCGAGCAACATTTCATAATCCGGGAAATACAAATTCCTACAACTGCTCTTTGATTTGGAGGGGTTAACTCCTATCCTCTCATGTCATTGCTTGTAGGCATAACTTTGAAATACAAGTTGGTCAAGGTACTTAGATTTTGGCCAAGACGAGTTACTCGGTCGAGTCCAGAAAAACAAGTTGTAGATGCCATAGAAGGGAGAGGCAAACAACAGGATGAGCCATGAGGATAGAGAAAAGGGAAGGGGTTAACGGAAACTTAGTGGGAGAGAAAGTGTGGGTTAACAAGAGAGCACAATAGAGGGTCGGGGAGATGACTAAGGGGAGAAAAGCGAGGAAATATGTGTGTGTGCGTTTATTTTTTTTTTTGGGGTAATTCAGTGTATGGGCCCCTATCTGTTTTTTCAAATAGTTTAGGAGTTATTTTTTTGAAATTATTAGTGGGGTGGTGTAAGTGGGAATGAAAAACACAACGTAATGACTAGGATGCGGGGATGCTACCACCATGACTCAGCCTCTTTCTCAGGTAGTAGGTGTAGGGTCAACTCCCGTGGTGGTATAGTATCTTTTGGCTTTTCACATTGTCAATTCGTAGCCCAAAATCTCTTCACAGCCCCTTTCCAGGGGATTTTTTGAAAGGAGGGGCAATGGGTTGGGTCGGGTTCAGATTGAATCTGACGCGAGCTCAACCCAAGTAGGTCTAACTTGGACCTGGTCTGTGTTGAGCTAAGTCATCTGGACCCCATCTTGACCCACCTTGATGGGTTGGGTTTGGGTCTAGATAGAAAAAGAGTAAAAATTTTATTTTATATATTTTATAATCATCATCATCATCGAAGTTTTTTTCCATCTATTTGGGTTCGGCTATATTTTCTAATATGGCAAGCATTATGTGCTTCCCCTACATCATAAGAGTTATATATTTCCCCTTATCCAATCATCCATTCTAAATTGATGGTTGAGTTGGCGCATGTTGTTTGTAGGTGCGCCCCACTGAGACGATGATACGTACCAAATTTCAAATTTATATAATTTATTAAAAAATGAAAAATAAATACTCTATGGTGTCAGATCTAGATCAAACGGTGAGTAGCTTACTTGATCTAAATTGGACAGCCGGATAGAAGGGGAAGCATACATCTTTTATGTTGTAGGGGGAGTATAGAGACCTTTCCCTTTATAATATATAGTTAAAATTATTTTAAATATATAATTGTATATTTATACTTATAATACCTAGGGTCCAAGCCGAACCTAGACCTAACTTGTTAGGTCCAACACTTGGACTCAGACCCGGACCCATTTGCGGTTGACCTACCAAGTAGATCCGACCCAATTGCTGCTCCCGATTGATAGAGACGGTGGGGTTATCTCAACTTCACTCCTCTCTTAAGCCTTGAGTATGGCAAGTTGCTTCTGTTTATGTTGTGCTTGTTACCAATGCCTCAATCCAAATGGTCTTCCAAGTGAGTTATCTTTTCGTTTCTGTGCAGGCTTGTTCTCGCTTGTAACTATTTCCTTCTTCAAGGGCATAATTTGATGCAGGCTTCGCTAGATCATGTGAATATGTTTAGGCTTATGGGTCCTAGAGAAAGTTCGATCAATGTGATCATGCTGGGGAATTATTTTTTTTTTCTCACCCTTTTTCTTTTCTTCTCTTTTGGCAAAGATCACTTACAAGTAGACTTATTACAATAACTCTTGTTTCAAAGAGAATAAAAAACTTAAAAATCGAAGATCTTAAGAACTTTGATGCAACTAAAGCAATTTTCTTTAATCAAAGAAAATAACCACAAATCTTGTGCTTGAGAATATAAAGGCTATACAATTAAATATGCAAGCAATAAAAGAGAATGCCATAGATTACCTCAACCAGGCTTATTACACCCCACATCGAGTAACCACCATCCGATGACGTGGGATTGATGGTCTTCATTCAATCTCAATTGGGAAAGCTATTTTCAGCCAAGTTATTTAATGGAACCTTATGTTTCTTGGGATCAGTCCCCCAAAATACTAAGACAAAAATTATCCCTTCTTTATTTTTCTTAAACCCTAGGACTTTGAATAAAATTGAGAATCTTCTATATCCCTTTTGATAGAGAGACGTGCTCCCCCTCTTTTAAAGACAAAAGGAGAGAAAGAGTAGAGGAGATGGGGTGTGCCCCTTTTCTGAGAAGATAAAGATGAGAAGTAGAGTAGATAAAGTGGGAGAGAGAAGAGAGGGGATAAAGTATAGAGAGAAAAGGAAAATGGGTACATACTCCCCCTTTAAAATAGGAGAGGGAGAGAATGAGGTATGCGTGAGAGACTGGCATGAGATAGGCGAGAGAGGTCCCCTATTTATAATCTTAGATCCAGGGTTCCCATTGCTTGCCTCACAAGATTGAATCTAAACCAACGATCAAGGGCGACTTGTGGGGTGAGAGATCTAAGCCATCTATTTCGTAGATTGACCATCATCATCCTAGAAAATGTGTTGGAACCCTTATCCCCCATTTCCTTTGACCATTATCCCATTAGATAAAAATTAATCAAAACGATATTGTGTTGTATCCAAAATATATTCATAAGCCTTATAGGCCTTCTAAAATATTTTATTCAAATCTTTGAAATATAATAACACTTTATCAGCTCAAACAAACTTGAGATAAAATATCAACTAATCCCATAAAGGGGTGACTTGCCACTCAAGATAGGGACTTATGAGCCCCACCTTCTAGAATATAGTGGGCCCACATGCATAATGGGCCTCCATAAAATTTCATATATTAAAAAAATAATAAAATAAATTTTATAATATTATTTGAATATTTAAATTATTAAAAGTCAATATCTTTAATTTTATAAACCCAAATTTTATAAATAAAATATCCATGGATTTAAAAAAATTCAAATAATAATTCTAAAATAATATCTACCATAAAACAGACAATTAAATTAATTTGATGGGAAAATGATCGATATGGCCAAGGAATTAAATCAATAATGGAGCACTCCACCTTCAACTATAGACTGCAGACCACACTTACTTTATCAAGCTGACCCAGCATTGCTCATGACCCGTAGTCCAAGCACGGGCTCATTAGCGGGTCACCAAAGTCTAGCAGATGAGCTCAGGGCTGCAATCTCATTCTGTGGATTTCAGGTTCTGCCATAGAGACGAGTCAATGTCACTTAGACCTAATACGACCACAACTCTATGGGGCACATGGATATCTTTCGCACATGCATACGCTTTACCCTAAAATGTGACTTGCTTGCTTTCCCAAATAGTCTATCAATATGCAAGCCGTGTGATGGTACATGGATGATGCTTTGACCCCCTACCTCTGTAGGTCACCATTACACGCAAAGGTCACACACTCCCTCGGCTCACTTATAAGGGCATACTCCGACTTCATCAAGGGATGACCCATTAGAATCCTTATCGGCTTATTCTCTATGTCCAGGTAACATGCGTTTTTTTCCAACGGACTGGCCAAGCACAGTCCGGTATCTGCAAACATTGTGTGCATGATATGGTCCATGAGGGACCACACTCCCATTGAGTTCATGATCCACTATATCAAATGTCTCCTCACAATCCCTCATAAGGACTTTAAAGGCTACATAAACCCAACATCTCTCACATGGCCTTTGAAGGCCTTACATTATCTCTTCCTCACTTTCTCTTATCCCCATCTGTCTTTCCCAATTACAATCTCTCTCAACACATTAATCATGATTTTCACTATCAATCCTTTCACAAAAGGACTTATAGAGGCATCGCTTCTTTCTCTTTGTTGCTCGGATCTCATCCCAAAAGTGGTCATAATCCATCTTTCATATCGCATTGCGAATTATGGACCTGCTATCTCAAAAAATCATCACGTATCCTCATCGCATGATGTCGTATCCTCATGGGATCAAAGGAGTTCTTCAAACATGCTTCTTTATGTAGCCATACAACGAACACCATACATATTGGTTCGATGGGTGAAAAACATCATAGTCTGTTGTTCCAACTGGCCTGTCGAGCACTAGATGCTCCCATTGGAATATCTAGTTTTATACGCTTGGAGTTATTATAGAATCATGACCCTTTTTACACGCATATCGTCACCGTGTTGTCTTAGAAAATTCTTACTGCCTCACACTGCACGGATTGAAAGTCAAGTCGATTAGGAATTTCTTAATCCATATGGTCTCCTTGGATGCCAAACAACACGCCACGTATTCCGTCTTTAGGATGGACAATGCCACTGCATCACATTTCTTTGATTTTCAAGAAACTGTACTCCCTCCAAGCATGAACATATATCCAGATGTAGACTTTACATCATCTGGATCCTTGAGATAACTTGCATCTGTATATCTGAATATCAAAGCAGCTAAAAAAACATGGGACAGTAGTAACTCCCACGTAATTATTGTACATACAATATATACATTCTCAACATTATTAGACCTATATCATGAGGTAACATAGCAAGTCTCATGCAATAAGTAATTCAATGCCTATTGGTTTTACAGTATATAAAACCTTTATGAACCACAAAAAGTTCAACCACACTACTCATATTGGTAGTAAAACCATACAAACCAAATTATCTAATTAACATAACATGTGTCAAGGAAGCCTAGCAAGATGGCCTTCCTACAATATTCCCTATGATTCAAGGCCTAAGGCAATCGAGGATTCTAAATAACTACAAGCATGAGTCAAGGCATATGGATATTTAAAAACCTGTGTATGACAAATTTTCTCTCAATTTTATAAATACCTTGAAGGCATAATGGTTTCCTCCTTTTTTAAAAAAATTGACTTGACATATATATATCACAAACAATGGTTAGATAATAGTGTGATGGTTTAAAATGATTATTCATAAAGACTTAGTGGACCTAATGGGGTTTTCTCAAAAACCACATTCATAGACTTAGGTATTTTTTTCCCTCAAAACATCCAATTTAATATTAAAATATATGTTTAGTCTTCAAAAATAATTTTACTGCATTCACCTACCAAGTCATGTTTACAACTACAAAAACAAGCCACAAAGTCCATATTGCAAATTTATAAAAAATAAAGCATGACTATAAAATGGTTTCAAAATCTTGACAAAAATTCTTTTTGGCAAATATGGAGACTTTATGAAGAGATCATCATTACATGTGACATATCATATTACTAGACATTATTGGGAGGATGGTCGCAAAGACTGAGTTCCATCAAAACACTCCTTTCGTGCTTACATATTACCCATCTCTTGTATCTTATACTTAGGGCTCAAACCCCTTAATCAAATCATATCTCCATGTATATCACTACCTTAAATGGTTCATTCTCTTAGCACAATGAGGCACTATAACCCCTGGTATTCATAAACAGGCTCTTTCAAATTTGTTAGCACTTATCACTCAATGTCCATATACTCTATACATATTCATAAAACATTTAGCCAAAATATAACTAAAGCATATAAAAAGTTACTGAATCCTCTTTCTCTATATGACTTTGCCATTTAATGTGAGGTAGATTTCATACCTCAAAACCATGTAGTGTGACTTGGACTTTCTTGATTCTTTGCTTTTACAATCGTTTGGCAATCTTGGAAGAACACATAATTGATGGGGAATATATTGGTCTTCGATTTCACATGTCACAATGTGTCCATCTCTTCGGCACTTGGATTCTTTCTTATAACACACTATGAAGAAAAACGTCTTCTTCATCCCATCGTTTCAAATATCACAAATTTGATTCTTCCACTGATCTTTAGCTTTTCTTTGCTACCTCCAAGCCTCTCTATGTAACCTTCATTTCGAAGAAACCAAGATGCTATTATAGGTATTGTGTTTCTTCTTCTTTCTGTTGTTCCCAGATCGAACAATCTTCATATAGTGTGTCGTACATTGCCAGCTCTGCATTACCTTTCTCTGAAGATTTATTATTAATAAACCATACATATGACATACTATAAAATCCCTTTTAATGAGCTCTAAAAAGTCTCTATTACTGGGAATCCAAAGATATGTCTTAACAGGCCACATCTTTTACTTTACTGTAGAGTAGGACATGAGCATCCCATGATAAAAATATGACATCTCCCAACTCATAAAGAGGTTCTCTCCGAATCATTTTGAGTACTGAAATAGACTCAAAGATGTAAAATAGTGCTCAGTTCCATCCTTAAATCACACCATTTAGTGAGTCTACCTTTTGGTGACTTTTATGTCACATTAAAATTTTCTCAGTAGAAAATCAGGTAAAGCATCTCTCAATAAAAAAAATTATTTCTCTCAAGTCTCAAAGAATTTATTCCTGAAATATCTTGTATTAAAAAGTAGACTCAAAACCAAATTATAACATCATAGTGTGAATCCCAAATAATATTTTTCTTCAGAGAAATAAATAAGGTGACATACACATCATAAAATAACTCATTCTACAGAATTTCAAGATGAATATTGTCTAGTAAAATTGTATTTTCTCTCTACCTTTATGGAGTTTTTGTTTCAAACTAATTTTGTTCGAAAGTATACACATAATAGTATGAAATATATTTCCACTTGCCGCATATTCCTCCGTTAAGTAGGCTTGATAATTATAGAGATTTAAGTCTCAATGAAGAGCATATCATAATTGTAGAAAATTCAAAATGATCTCTCTTCAATCCAAAATTTTTATTCCTCTTTGCCCATGGATATTTATCTCTCAAATAAATCTCATTAGAAACTAGAATCAAAATTAAAGTCTAAAAATTAGGTGTGGTTCGTAAAACATTCTCTTAAGAATGGAAATAAAATCATTACTTTCAAGTCATTGAAATAGTTTTTATTACAAAATACAGCACTTGCGCACCCTTCAATTAATTGACCATATGTTTCAAACCACAAGGAATTTCTTAATGAAAAATTTTTTGTTTGAAAGTAGACTTAATTTTATAAATTATTACCAAAATTTAGCTAAAACAAAAATTATATGGTCGGTAGTAAAATCACGGAACTCAATTAATAGTTCCTGGATTTTGCAGGGTCAGAATTGACACTCTTCATTCATGAGTCCATAACTCTCAATTCCCTTAGGATCTCCCACTAAAATTTTGAAAGTATATCCTACTCTAAAAGACACATAAAATCACTGAAGTATGCAATAGAGAAATACATTATTATCGTCTTCATATAGCTGCTTCAAAATAGCTCAGAATGCCCATTCTGCAGAGTGTCTTAACTCGGGTGTATTGCTTGACCACAAAGATTATAGGCTTTCTCATATCTCATTCCCAAGCTTGATCTCGACTCAATAAAGAGAAAAGAAATCTAATAGCATAAAATATCAACCTGGCTCAGATACCAATGAAAATTCGATCAATGTGATCATGTTGGGGATTTTTTTATTTTTTTTTCACCCTCTTTCTTTTCTTCTCTTTTGGCAAAGTTCACTTACTAGTAGTCTTATTACAATAACTCTTGCTTTAAAGAGAATAAAAAACTTAAAAATCCAAGATCTTAAGAACTTTGATGCCACTAAAGCAATTTTCTTTAATTAAAAAAAATAACCACAAATCTTGTGCTGGAGAATATAAAGACTATACAATTAAATATGCAAGCAATAAAAGAGAATACCGAAGATTACCTCAACTGAGTTTATTACACCCCACACCGAGTCACCACCATCCAATGGCACGTGATCGATTGTCTCCATTTAATCTCAACTGGGAAAGCTATTTTCGACTAATTTCTTCAATGGAACCTTATGTTTCTTGGGATCAATCCCCCAAAATACTGAGACAAAAATTCTCCATTCTTTATTTTTCTTGAACCCTAGGACTTTGAATAAAATTGAGAATTTTCTATATCCCTTTTGAGAGAGAGACGTGCTCCCCTTTTTTTAAAGGCCAAAGGAGAGAGAGAGTAGAGGAGATCGGGCGTGTCCTTATTTTTAGAAGATAACGATGAGAAGTAGAGAGTAGATAAAATGGGAGAGAGAAGAGAGTAGATAAAGTTGAGAGAGAAAAGTAGGATGGGTACATACTCCCACTTTAAAATAGGATAGGGAGAGAATGAGGGATGCGTGAGAGAGAAATGAGAGAGTGGCGTGAGAGAGGAGAGAGAGAGAGAGGTCCCCTATTTACGATATTGGGTATAGGGTTTCCATTGTTTGCCTCACAAGATTGATTCTGAACCGTCAATCAAGAGTGACTTGTGGGGTGAGAGATCTGAGCCATCCATTCCGTAGGTGGACCATCAACATCCTATGGAATGTACTAGAACCCTTATCCCTCATTTCCTTTGAACATTATCCCATCAGATAAAAATTAATCAATAAACTATTGTGCTATGTCCAAAATATTTTCATAAACCTTATAGGCCTTCTCAAGTATTTTATTGAAATCTCTTAAAGATAATTACATTTTATCAACTCAAACCAATATGAGATAAAATATCAACAAATCCCATAAAAGGGTGACTTGCCACCCAAGATAGGGACTTATAAGCCCCACCTTCAAGAATATCATGGGCCCACGTGCACAATGGGCCTCCATAAAATTTTATATATTAAAAAAATAATAAAATAAATTTTAAAATATTATGTGAATATTTAAATCATTAAAAATTAATATTTTTAATTTTATAAACCCAAATTTTATAATAAAATATCAAGGGATTTAAAAATATTCAAATAATAATTCTAAAATAATATCTACCACAAAACAAACATAATTAAATTAATTTGAAGGAAAAATGATCCATATGGTCAAGGAATGAAATCAATAATGTGGCACTCCACCTTCAACTGTGGACTACAGACCATGTTTGCTTTATCAAGCCGACCCAGTGTTGCCCATGACCCACAGTCCAAGCAGGGGCTCATTAGCGAGTCACCAAAGTCTGGTCGATGAGCCAAATGAGTGGCAATCCCAGTCTGTGAATTTTCGGTTCTACCCTAGAGACGAGTCAAGGTCACCTAGACTTGCTATGATCACAGCTCTATGACGCATAGAGGTATCTCTCGCACATGCATACGCTTCACCCTTAACGGTTTATCAATATGCAGGCCGTGTGATGGTACATGGATGAGGCTTTGGCCCCGTCTCCGTAGGTCACCATCACACACAAGGATCACACAGTTTCTCGGTTCACTCATCCACAGTCCAAGCAGGGGCTCATTAGCGAGTCACCAAAGTCTGGTCGATGAGCCAAATGAGTGGCAATCCCAGTCTGTGGATTTTCGGTTCTACCCTAGAGACGAGTCAAGGTCACCTAGACTTGCTATGATCACAGCTCTATGGCGCATAGAGGTATCTCTCGCACATGCATACGCTTCACCCTTAACGGTTTATCAATATGCAGGCCGTGTGATGGTACATGGATGAGGCTTTGGCCCCGTCTCCGTAGGTCACCATCACACACAAAGATCACACAGTTTCTCGGTTCACTCATCCGAGCGTACTCCGACCTCATCAAGGGATGACCCATTAGAACCCTTATCGGTTTATTTCTATGCCTAGGCAACATGAGTTTTTTTCAACCGACTGGCCTAGACCGTCAAGTACAGTCTGATATCTGTAAAATCATTTACATGATATGGTCCACGAGGGACCACACTCCCACTGAGTTCATGATCCACTATATCAAATGTCTCCTCATAGTCACTCATAAGGCCTTTAAAGGCTACATAAACCCAACACCTAGTTCCATCATAAACATCAACACCTTCAGTTAAAATTTATTCACCTGGCTCTTCCAGAGAAGAAGAGATTCATGCACTTGGATTTTCCATAGAAGAAGATATGTGTGTAAAAAGTTGTCTGAGATAGTTGTAAAGGTGATGGAACTCAAGGCATGAATTAATAAATTGAGTTTGCTTTTATGTCATTTAACTTCTCCTTAGTTTGATATGGTCTGTTTTTGTTCCATGAATCCATCTATTATCCTTTTTTTACAAGGTTATATAGGAATAGAACTTGAGATGTTGGGCAATGAAAACCTAACCTCTACCATCTTGACCCAAACCCATTTCCTATCTTGAAAGTTATCTCACTTCTAATTTTTTCCTATTTGATGACAAATATTGGTCATTAGGTTAACCTTCTCCAGCAAAGCTAAACTTTCAATCTCATCCTCTCAATCAAAAGATCAGCAGCTCATGATACAAAACAGTTACCGGGAGAACATTGATCCATCAGATATTTGGATAAGATGCAGAGAAACAAAAAAATGGTAGATTCGGAATACTTGGATAAGATGCTCGAGTTTTCTCAACTTTGTTGTTTCTCTCACATGTAAGAAACCCCTATGGAATGTAGCTTCTTGAACCAACAACAAATATAAAAAAGGAAAAAAACCCATGTCATTGTGGGATGTTTGGGGTCGAAGAAGGGCTTGAAGGGAGGTCAGAAAGGATGATGAAGAAGCCATGAGAGGTGAATTACAGATAGTGAAGCATTTGAAAAATGATTTGGGTCCATTGATGGTCAACAATTGTTAGGGCTGCTTGCCTTTGAGCTACAATAAGGGTTTTGAAGCAGCTGAGAATTGGTGTTCGGATATTAGTACTGCCTCCGACATTAGGGTTAAGGCTTGAGGGGATAGAGGAGTGGTACAGGGCAATGTGATCAGCCAAGCAGTTTATGAGTTGTTTGGAATCCATGGAATTAGGGCTTTCATAAACTAGTAAGGGCCTCAGTTTTCGAAGAAATTGAAACAATGGGGGACTTAAAACTAGTGTCCATTTTGTTGTTGCAGGAGCAGGGCGTGAGGGGTAGAGAAAGATATATGATTTTGGAATTTAGGGGTAGAGAAAGAGCATTTCAAGAGAGAGAGAGAGAGAGTTGAGGATGATGGGCTAGCGTAATGAATTGGAGGAGAACATTGGTGGGGAAGGATTCCGGCTCTTCTCAGGGTGGATGTGGGCCCAATGGTTTTTTCTCGCCTGTGGTGGTTGTCGATCGGGATAGCTGGAACCAATTGGGAATTAATTTTGAGTTTTTTTTATGTGGTTCCTTTTCGCCTCCCATTTCTGATCCTTTCGGGCGTTCTGACTAGGCCTAGAGAGGGTGGAGTTTATCTTACAGGCCTGATGTCAAAACGATTAGCACAAAAAAAATAGTTTTTAAGCTTCAGTTCAAGGAGGAGGTGAGGAAAGCTTTGTAAACAGATTTTGTCGTGTTCGTGGTAGTCTTCTCTCATTAGATCTTTGGAAGCTTTCTGATCATTCTTCTTTTATTCCTATGGATTCGATTTGGTTGAGGTTTTGGGGCATCCCTCTTTCTGGTTGGAACTTGACCAATATTAAAAAAGTGTTGGTGAGGTTAGAGTTTATTTGGATTTAGATTGAGACTCTTTTTTTAGTCTGATATGCAATTTTGTGAGAGTTAAGGTTGGTAGGTGCTCTGGTTTCCTTCTCCCAAGTACCGCTCTCTTGTGCTTAAGTGAGAGCATCTTTGAAATCTCAGTTACAGATGATTCTGGCTGCAGACCCTTACATCTCTTTGTGAAGGAGTCAACGAATGATGCAGTTCTGCAAGGCTCGAATCTCCGGAATGAGAGGCACAAGTTTAGGAATTCAAAATTGTAAAAAACTAGAAATGCTTAAGATTATTAAAAGGTGGATTGCCACATCGGTTTCTTTGGTGTGCCTGCCAGTCCTCTGCACGACCAGTCTCTGCAAGTCCACACATATTTGTGTACTTTGGTAGGTACTCCCTCGGTTGGTAAGCTTCAAAAGTTAGATAAGTTGGTGGGGATGGTAGTTTGATTTCCATTATAGAATTGCCTCCTACTGACGTTCAAGTCAAATCTTTATCATTCGCCATGGCAGAGGATCCATTTGGGAAATTTCTTTCTGAATGGTTGTACTCTTCTTCTTCCTTTTGGAAGGAACCCAAGCTTAAAGGGGAAGTTCTTTCCACTATGTTGATTTTATTCCATTTGCTGCGGCTTAGAGCCCAAAAATTTCTTTCGTTTTAGTGATTCTCTCAAAGCTTCATGTGCGTTCTGTTGGCCATTCTCTGGAGGGTAAGTATGTATCCTCTTCCACCATGTCGGGCGACGTCGAAAGGTTCTCGGTTTTACCTTAGGTAGGGCTTCAACCATCTATTGATTGATCTTAGTGTTGTAGTAATCATTGATGATGCTGAAGGTGCGTTCGAACCTATACCCCTTATTGTTGATACCTCTGATTCAGTTATGGAGGCTCCGTCACTAGACTTGGTGGCTTTCGTGAGTCCTGTTGCAACTCCTAGTGAGACGATTGCTCCTGTGGTGGATGACGGTAGGGGTTATGATAATGGTAGTCCTGTGCATGCTGGTTATTACTTTGAACGTTTTGAAAAATCAAAGGTAGAGAGGGCCACACGGATAGTGGCGGGGTCTGTGGGGGAGGATGGGTATGTATTGGAAGATGCTCATGATTTTGGTCAGTTAGTGAAAGATATGGGTTTGGATAATATACCTTTGCGTTTGATTTTGGAGGAGATCAAAGAGCGACGTAAGACTCATTTAGTAGTAGAGAGGGATATGGTGAGTGGGAAGCTTCCCAAGAATTTTTGGGACCTAGACGTTAATGTTGATGTTGATGCCAAGACCCCGACTAAAGGTTTTGTTGCTTATAAAAAGAAGAAAGGTGATGTGAAAGGAGTTCGGTCTTCTGCAAGACTTTCAGCCTGTGCAAATGCTAGAGGTTAGATATAAAGATCCAATCGAATGGTGTGCTCTCTGAGAGAGATGTGTTGGATCGTTGTTTGAAAATTAAGGACCTCGAGGAACTTCGCAGGTTGGAGGAAGTTTATTGGATACAGTGATCTAGAGCTAAATGGTTAAAGGCAGGTTACCTTAATACAAAATGCTTTCATGCTATTGCCAGTGCAAAAAGAAGGCAAAATGACCTTAATGGTCTGTCAATTTTTGGAGTTGACTCTGAAGATGAGAATGCTATTGAAGAGACAGTCATTAATTATTTTAAAGGGGCTTTCACTTTTGACGTGAAACACTTGCCTTCTTTTAGCAGAGTTTCCTTTATAGTGTTGTCTGACGGGATGAAAGGTGTATTGGAGAGGGAGGTTTCTATGGAGGAATTGCGTCAGGCAGTGTTCGCTTTGCCTAGAGATAAAGCACCGGGACCTGATGGTTTCCCCTTAGTATTTTTTCATAGATTTTGGGATTTGGTGAAGGGTGAACTGTTGGATTTTGTTCAAAGCTTCCAGATTAGAGGAGATATGTTCAAAGGGGTGAACTCTATGTTTCTACCCTTATCCTTAAGAGATCTTTGATATCAGATTTGTCTGATATAAGACCAATTAGTCTACTTATTAGCCTCTATAAAAATGTTGTGAAGGTCTTGGCTGAGAGGCTGTAAACTGTTTTGCCATTTATTATTTCTAGTACTCAGTCAGCATTTGTCAAGGAGCGCCAGATTACTGACAGTGTTCTTTTAGCTCAAGAATGTATTCATTTTAGAGTTTTGATTAATATGCCAGGTGTTGTTATCAAATTAGACATAGAAAAAGCGTATGATCACATTGAATGGGGTATTTTGTTGGGAATCATGAAGGCCATGGGTTTTGGTGATCGATGGAGAAGCTGGATTTTTGGTTGTTATCCTCTGCTCACTTTTCAGTAATTTTTAAAGGCATCCCTGTTGGTTTCTTCAAAGCCTCTCGAGGTCTTCGCTAAGGGGATCCCTCTCTATGTTGTCTGCTTCGCGTGCTCTCTCGCTCTGCGTCCAGTGTGTTTGCCATATCCCCTCCTCTCGTATGTATCATCCACGACTGTGACTCGGTCCCGGTTCCCCCGGTGCATCGAAATCAAGCTTTTGATTAAATAAGTTTGAATCGAAGGTTGCTATGAGCCTTTGTTCAGTAAATTGCAATTCTTTGTATCAGGCAGCGCTTGTTATGTTAAGATGGCGGTTTCCTCATCTCTCTCCCTTTTTATTTACTATTTATGATGAGTGTTTTAGCTCAATTTTGAGCAGAGTTGAAAGGTTGGGCCATTTTTCAGGGTTTAATATTGCTAACTCTGGTATTGTAGTCTCCCACCTACAATATGCTGATGACACCCTTATTTTTTGTGATGCTAATCCTCTTCATGTGAGGAATATTGCCAGGTTTTTGGAGGTTTGCGAGGTTACTATTGGGTTTAAAGTGAATTTTAACAAATCTTCCATAGTTGGTATTAACTGTTCTGAGGCACTGCTTCCTTGGCCAGTGTTATGGAATGTAAAGTGGATCTTTTCCTCTCACTTATCTGTGGTTACTTATTTCTGATTCAAGGTTGACCATTGCTGTTTGGGATAAGGTATTAGAGAGAATCCAATTCAAACTGGACTTGTGGAAGAATAAGCATCTGTCGTTTGGGGGGGAGGGTGACTTTGCTTAGGTCATGTCTGTCCAATCTTCCGGTCTATCAGATGTCTCTGATTAACATGCCGGCCTCGATTGCAAGAAAAATAGAAAAAATGATGAGGGATTTTCTTTGGGGTTCACATGGGAACTCGAGAAAATTTCATCTCCTTAGATGGGAGAGAGTTTGTACCCCAAAAAAAAAGGGTGGATTGGGGATAAGATGTATTAGATTTATCAATCAAGCTCTCTTATGCAAGTGGTGGTGGCGGAGTATTCATTTTAAGGATCATCTATGGTACCATGTCCTTCTCTCTAAGTATGATTTGGATAGATCTGAGCTTTGGCTAGGTGGAAGTAGAGGTAGAGTAGAAATACCTCTAAGATGTGGAGGTCTATTGCTAATTGTAGGCCTATGATTTCAGGTTACTTCAGATGGAATGTAGGCTGTGGAGATAAAGCCTCTTTTTGGCATCATAAGTGGGTAGGTGAGTTTAATCTTAAGTCATTATTTCCTGAGCTTTTTGGGATAGTTTCGAGACCAAATATAAAAGTTAGGGAGGCAATTGAGCTGAGGGGTGTTAATTTGTCTTGCGATATTTTTCTGGGCTATAATCGGTTGAATAATGAGTTAGTGATCTGATGCAACTTTTGGATAAGGTCTATATTTCACCGAATGCAGGGGATGAAATGGTATGGGAGATCTAATGTGATTGTGTTTTCTCCGTCAACTCTTGCTACAATCTCCTATTTCATGATAGGTGGCGCTGGTCTTGCCCCCAGATTGGTCAGGTTTGGAAATGGCTGATACCTCACAAGGTTTAGGTCTTTGTTTGGTTGGCTGCATTGAATAGGATTTTGACAACTGACAATTTAACCAAAAAAGGCAAGATCCTATCCAATGTGTGCTTAATGCGTAAAGCTGATGGTGAGTCAGTTGCACACCTTCTTATTCATTGTCCTTTTACGGTACGCATTTGGTATTGGGTGGTTGGTGTGCTTAATATAAATTTGGTTCTTCCTCAACATCCGGAGGGAATTGTTACTCAATTGTCTTTACCTCACTTGCTGAAAGTTGGTAATGTTATTTGGAAGATAGCGAAATGAGTCATTTTGTGGGAAGTCTAGAAAGAGAGAAATAGAAGGACATTTGAAGGGGTTTCTCTTCCCATAGACAAATGATTCACTCTATTAAAGTCACAATTTGGTCTTGGATATTTGTGAATAAGGTGGGTTGGGGTATTTCGATGGTCGATATGATGGAAAATTTACATAACCTTTTTCTTATGGCTATTGTTAGTAATAGACCGAAATGTTGTTGGTCAGCGCCCCCTGCTGGTATTCTGAAACTTAATTTTGATGGCAGTTCTTTGGGCAATCCTGGGTTAGCAGGTTATGGTGGGGTCCTGCGGGACAACTCTGGTAACATCCTTCTTTCTTATGCGGGTCCTTTAGGTTGTGAAACTGCAAATTTTACTGAGCTTAGTGCGTTGTTCTATGGCTTAAAGATCCTTATTGATAAAAATTGTGGCAGAAATTATGTGATAGAGGGTAATTCGATGAATGTCATTGAATGGAGTAAGAAAGAACAATGCATTCCTTGAGAGCTTCGGTCTTTATGGTTGCAGATTATGGATCTATCTTCCTCTCTAATTGTTTCTTTCTCTCATGTGTAACGAGAAGCTAATATTGTGGTAGACGAACAGGCCAAGGGTGGTGTCTTTTTATCTGATCTTGCTGTTACTAATGATGTAATCTCTTTCCCGTAGTTTGAATAAAAATTAGTAATATTTGTCAAAAAAGAAAGAACATTGATCCATCCTCGTATTATTTTCAACCCTCATTTGGACCAGGTCTATGTGGTTCTTGCAAAGCACAGTCAAATCATTTTGGTGACTTCCATCTTGGAGCACATAATGATGTTATGCCCTTGGTAATCCTAAACTTTTTATTTAGTAACTGGTTCCAGCGTTTTGAGACGAACTCGCCCTAAGGGCGAGGCAAGTTTTACCCGAGTAGGCTGTACTGATTTTTATATGTACATACATATTTGTATGTCATTTTTTTGCAAGCTAAACAAAATGACTATCCCACGAGCTCATAGAGAGTAACGTACATAAATTGGATGAGACAACTAATACGCCACTTAGAGTCTTATGCTAAAGTAAGGTAGGTTATTTTATATAGAGAAATGATCCTATAAGACCTTCCTCCACTTATGTGTGTAGTACCCCAAAGGAATACCATTAATATTAGCACGAATCTGTAGAAAAGTCAAGTTCCACACTCATGTGATAACTTTTCTAGAGATCCACGCCAACTTTAATGGTGATCATTACTCTTTTATAAATTACATATTTATTATGTTTTTGTTTTTTTTCTAAGTGAACACAACTCATATGAGTAGTTAAGACTCGGCCAAAATCCGAGTACCTTGGCTGAGTCGTTGAATATTGTTTCAAAACACTGACTGGTTCATTAACAGTGAATTTGAGGATAGACCCATGACTGCATAAATCTGTGGAGGGCTAAGATCATGCGACGCCGCTTATATTATGCTTAGTGATCTGAATTAGTAGTGATATTGGCTTGAGCGTTAATTTTCTAACTTTGCCTATAATTCTGTATGAAACATTTTAATTGATATGGTGAAGGTAATAGCTTCTGTGGGGCTTTGTTAACAAATTAGACAATTTGAAGAATTTCGGGTTGGAAATGGTTTTTATTTGACCTGTTACTTCACTTAACCTGACTTAGACTGTTTTAGGGTGTGGTTTCCATAAGGTTGCAACCCTAAACAATCCAATTGAGGCGCACCTTCAAATTTTATCATAATATATAATTTTGATGTAAAATATTTTTAGGATTATCTCTAAATCTATTTTGAGGCGAGCCTATAAGAAGTGGTATCAAAACACAACAGGAGAGGGGGCGGGGTGGAGCCAATGGCCAGCATTGGCTCTGGTAGTTATTAGGAAGGCAATTGTCCAATTGTCTAGTCTGTTCCCACAAAGCCGTAGTTGCTACAACATAGGTTACCCGGGGACTGTTTTCCGCATGTTTTTATAGCACCTTGAGCTTGTTGATATGCGACCACGCCCAGCCATAGCTCGCCTACTGCTGCCACCAAGACAACAAAAACGAGTAAAGAGAGAAAAGGCCATTTCTTCTGCTCCTTCCCTTTCGATCCTTGAATGCAGGCAGGTATGAAGGCCAGCCTGTTATGGAGCGTCTTGTGAGCATGTGTCATAAAGTACGCCTATCACATGCATGTGAAATACGATTTTGAGGTGTCACTACCTAATTTGTTCCGTACGCTCGGGAAATTTGCAACACGTATTTGTTGCAGGTAATTCAAGTCGATAATTGTACGATGAATTGAAGGACAATAATCAACTCAATGCCATTTATTCCCAGCCGTTTTTTTAATTGGAAAATTGTAGATAAACAAAATCAACTTTGTAGACATTTTATTGGTCGATATTTTTAATATCACACTTTAAACCCAACGTTGTTTTTATTTGTTTAGCTCATTAAAAAAATCAACAAGTTTTAATATTAAAATGTCATTACTCTCTCTCATCCCCTGTGTTTTGTAGTCACGCCTCAGACATCTTCTCTCTCCCTTTATGCCTAAACTCTCTCTCTCTCTCTCTCTCTTTTGCCCAAAGTCTCTCTCTACCCAAAAAAAATCCATTTGTTTTCTCTCTCTTCCTAATCTCTCTCTAAAACCCACATTCTCTATCTTTCTCTATACCCCGCCCGCTCACTCTTTCTCGCTACCCGCTCGGTCAGTTTCTCTCTCCCCGTTCTCTCTTACTCTCTCTATCCGAAATCTCACAAAACCAATTTTGCTCTCTCTCTCTTTGTGCCCAAACTCTCTCTCTACTTAAACGAATACTGGGCTATTGAAACGATTACTGGGCTATTCTAAGATATTTCTGGTCTTACTCATATCACTTCCACCATTTGAAAGTTTTATTTGATCCTTTATTTGCATGCTTTCTGTGCACTGATGCGTTTGTCAATGATGCAATGTTTATGCCGGTTGTTCCTCATGCTTCTTTCATCTGAAACAAGATTGAATATGCTGCTAAAACTGGCATTCTTAAAAGTGCTACACTTGGTTTTGACGTTGTTGTCATTAAAATATAAAGGCAGCAATATTCTTTGAAGTTTAGCTATTTGATGATTAAAACTGTGAAATACATCTTTGGTAGAATGAAAAATGGAAGCTGCGACCATTTGTTAGTTAAATGAATATATATTTTTGTCGGCTGGTGATTCTTCGTCCAATGCATGTTGGCTCTGATCTGCCCGTTTCGACCTGTTTCAGCCAGCAGTCATAGAATGCACGAGAAACTAGCTCGAAAAGAGAAACCCTCATTCCAGTAATTGAAAGAAAAAGAAAATCCCATTATAACTAATAACGACATGAGTTAAAATGGAAGCAGCCTGTGTTAACCGAGGCGGACCGCCACAATTGGGGTGACTAGTATTAAATCTTCAAATTTTCTGTAGAAAAGCAGGTAATCTTTTTGCCCAAAATCACGATTTTCCATTTTATTTTTTGATAAACGGAACGATCCACATTCAGTTTCAGCATTCAGAGAGAAAAAAAAAAAAGAAAAAGGACCATGGTAGTTTTTTTTACAGATGTACAAAATTATACTCTTGTTTTCCACTGTCGTAACTTTAGCATGAACAAAAAATTGCTCAAAAATTTGGGGTTTTCATATATGAAATGCCCGATTAAAATCAGATTGAAATAATTGAAAATGACCAACGATCAAATGATTGACTAAATGTGATTTAAATAATTAATCATATTCAAAATAAGTTTGTGAAATGCATGATTGCAATCAGATTTGAATCTGAAAACTGATCAACGACGCTCGAGTTTTAAAATGTTGCCACGAAATGCCCTATTGGACCAAATTTAAATCAGATTTTTGAATGACCTAAATGCAACATTTCACTTAATTTTCGTGTTTTTTTTGTAACAATTTTATGATGCAATATGACTTTTCAACCTCAAATTATTTTCAACGTGCATAGAAACCATGTTCATCGATAGGGTCAGTCCCCGTCACCAAAAAGGTGCGTGTCCTAATGCTTGCACCGTGCTCCTTCCTTGAAGATAGAAAAGCCAAATCGAGTCAAAATGGTTGGTCCATATGTGTCCGCCTATCACCATTCGCCTGATGTAGTTGAAACCTTGTCTCAATCAATTAATGGGGGCCCACTAAATATGAATTTCTTTAGAGTCAATATCAATTTGCTTTTCATACAATTATCAACTTTATTTCGATCACCAACAACTTGCCCTAGAATTGTGGTTAACCGCTTGTTCTGTCCCCACCTAAAAAGGACCACGCTATATCGCCACCAGCATGGATGACGTAGACTGACCTTCCTTTCTTTGTTTTCGTCTAATGGTGAACACATCCTGACCTTTGGAACCCTGTTCTTTCTTTTTTTTTCCAATCCCCACTCGAGTAGCTAAGGGCCCGTTTCGTGACTTTTGTGGGATTCCTGAATGATTATTTACATAAGCCTAAATTTTTGAAATCCCAATTGCACCAAAAACAGGTGGAATTGACAGACTACTCCACACGGCAATCTTGGAGTGGGAGACTATATCAAATTATAGAAAGAGAGTGTGTATAAAATTTTATATAGGGTGAAAATAATTGAAAATTTTTAGATAGAGAAATTGTCTCAAATTTTTAGAGAGAGAAACCATCTCAAAATCATGTTTTTCAATAAAATTTCAATCAACAAATAAAAATCGACAAATTAACAGGCAAAATCACAAGAAAATAGATTATTATCTAGATTTTGAGTTCAGCTCCGGGTGCTAATCCGCAAATCTGTTACAATTTATTTCGAATTGCAAAACAAAGCAAGAGGAAAACGCCCCTATCCTATAACTACCTTCTTCCTCTTGAAAGGAGCCTTGGCTCTCACTTCTATTTTTATCGAAGCTTAATTTCTGAGATTTTCTCTAGCCCATGGTGTACCCAAAGTAATGGTACAACTGTATAAGGAATCCAAGCCTTTAGATATCCTAAATCTTAACACCTATTCACTTTATACAAGACTCCAACCTTGGGTGTCGGAATATCTACAGTTTTGAACAAGCCTCCAACCTTGGGTGTCGGAATTGAGCGGCCAGCTCACATAAGTCATTTAGATTTTATTTTTTGAGCCAATTAGGTACACATACAAAAATAGTAAAAATATAAAAATAATCAAAATGAATTGAAAATTGCATGAAAGGGATCTCATTGTAGACTTTTTAATTTTTAGTATTTTTCATTGTGTCCTATGTTTTAGGACATTTGACAATTGGTCTGAGGTCTCCATTCTTGTAGTGCCCAATTATTCGAGGTCCCCACTCTTTGGGCTACTTGAGGATAGAGTGTTGGATTTGGTGCTATCCAAAATCACCCATATAAGGAAATCCTATATTTTGGGATTGATTAAAATATTTTCATATTGTGTGGGATTGAGATATTTGTGGAATTGCTATTAACGAATTCGATATTCTTTAGGAGTTAGTAATTGGGATAAGTTCTATTTGGATTAGGATGAACTTGAAGGCCCATATTTAAAGAGATAAAAATTAGTTTCCCATAAAAGAAGGAAATGAAAGCATGTGCGGAAAAAGTACGCCATACGTGATTGCATTTTGGGTTTGTCCTCTCTTATTGAGATATATTGTAGAGAAAAAAAGTGTATAGAGAAAAAATCGACACAAACTTTGGGGGGTTTTGCAGAGAAAGGAAATTATAGAGAAGAAGGCTTTGTAGGAGATTAAGTCTCTGGTTCTCTCAAATAAGTTACCTTGTAATTTTTTTTCTTTTGATTTAGTAAAAAAATATTGATCGTCTTCGCCGTGGTTGTAATCACATCTGTGACAAACCATGTAAATCCTGGTGTTTTTTTTCTCGTACTTTATTTGCCAAAGATCAACCTATCGGGTTTAGAGCTTCCAAGCACACCAATTGGTATCAGAGCCCGATTTGGGGTTTTCGGTATTGTAGTAAATGTTTTGAATGCAAAGTTTGAGGTGGAGAAATTTGATGTCAAACACTATTTTTTAGCAAGAATGATGGACAAATTTATTTGGCGAAGGATGAAGAATTTGTAAAGCTATCAAATAGATGTTAGTATAGTGAGCAAGTGATTTTGATATCAAGGTGGAGATAGTTAGATTTGGTGCTATACAAAATCACCCACATAAAAAAATCTCATATTTCGTGGGATTGATTGAGATATTCCCATATGTTGTGAGAGGGATTGAGATATTCTATTTGGTGCTATCCAATCACCTACATAAGAAAATCTCATATTTCGTGGGATTGATTGAGATATTCCCATATGTTGTGGGATTGAGATGTTCCTATATGTTGTGAGATTGAGATATTCCATATGTTGTGGGATTGAGACGTTCCTATATGTTGTGAGATTGAGATATTCCCATATTATTTGGGATTGAGATGTTTGTGGATATTCTTTAGGAGTTGATTATTGGGATAAGTTCTATTTGGATTAGGATGAACTTGTAGACCCATATTTCAAGATAAATATTAGTTTCGCATAAAAGAAGAAATAAAATGCATGCGTGGAAAAAGTAGGGCATACATGGGTGTACTTTTGGGTTTGTCCTCTCTTATTGAGATATATTGTAGATAGAGAAAGTGCATAAAGAAAAAATAGAAGAAAGCTTTGGGGCTTTTATAGAGAGAGAAAATTGTAGAGAACAAGGGAAGCTTTGGGGCTTTTGCAGAGAGAAAATTATAGAGAAAAAGGCTTTGTATAAGATAGAGTCTCTAGTTTTCTCAAGTAAGTTGCCTTGTAATTTTTTAATATTTGATTTAGTGAAAAAATATAAATCATCTTCGCCCTTGGATGTAGTAACATCTGTTATATACCACCTTAATCCTAGTGTTTTTTTTTTGTTATTTATTTCCTACTTTATTTTTGTTGCTTGTTGCGTCTTTTTGTCAATTTTTTTTTATCATACTTTATTTTTCAAAAATCAACCCATCGGATATAAAGCTTTCGCGCATAACAAATGGTATCAGAGCCCGGTTTGGGGTTTTCGGTATAGCAGTAAAGGTTTCGAATGCAAAGTTCGAGGCAGAAAAATTTGATGGCAAACAATATTTTTTTAGTAAGAATGATGGACAAATTTATTTGGCAAAAGATGAAGAATTTGTGAAGTTATCCAATGGATGTTTGGCATGGTGAGGAGGTGATATCAAGGAGGAGAATGTTGGATTTGGTGCTATCCAAAATCACCCACATAAGTAAATCTTATATTTCATGGGATTGATTGAGATATTCTTATATGTTGTGGGATTGAGATATTTGATTTGGTGCTATCCAAAATCTCATATTTAATTGGTTGAGGTATTGAGAATGAGATATTTCCTTATATTGTGGGATTGAGATATTCCTATAGTATGTGGGATTGACATATTTGTGGGATTGCTTTTAGGAGTTAGTTATTGGGATAAATTCAATTTGGATTAAGATGAACTTGAAGGCCCATATTTAAAGCGATAAAAATTAGTTTCCCATAAAAGAAGGAATAGAAAGCATGTGTGGAAAAAGAACGCCATAAGTGGTTGCATTTTGGGTCTGTCCTCTTTTATTTCAATATATTGTAGAGTGTTATTGCAGAGAGAGAGAAAGTGCATAGAGAAAAGATCGAGGAAAACTTTAGGTGTTTTACAGAGAGAAAAAATTGTAGAGAAGAAGGCTTTGTAGGAGATTGAGTCTCTGGTTCTCTCAAGTAAGTTGCATTGTAATTTTCTTTCTTTTTTATTTACTAAAAAATATCGATCGCCTTCGCTTGTGGATTTAGTCACATCTGTGACGAACCACGTAAATCCCGGTGTTCTATTTCGGTTATTTATTTTCTAATTTATTTTTATTGCTTGTTGTGTGTTTTTATCAATTCTTTTTCTCGTGCTTTATTTGCCAAAGATCAGCCCATCGGATTTAGAGCTTTCGAGCACAACTAGCGATATCAGAGCCCGATTTGGGGTTTTCGGTATAGCAATAAACGTTTCGAGTGCAAAGTTTGAGGTGGAAAAATTTGATGTCAAATGCTATTTTTTAGCAAGAATTATGGTTGAATTTATTTGGCAAGTTTGAGGTGGAGAAATTTGATGTCAAAAGCTATTTTTTAGCAAGAATTATGGTTCAATTTATTTGGCAAAGGATGAAGAATTTGTAAAGCTATCCAATGGATGTTGGTATAGTGAACAAGTGATTTTGAGATGAAGAATTTGTAAAGCTATCCAATGGATGTTGGTATAGTGAGCAAGTGATTTTGATATCAAGGTGGAAATAGTTAGATTTGGTGCGATCCAAAGTCACCCACATAAGGAAATCTCATATTTCGTGGGATTGATTGAGATATTCCCATATGTTTTGGAATTGAGATATTCTCAAATGTTATGGGAGGGATTGAGATATTGGATTTAGTGCCATCCACTTACCCACATAAGAAAATACCATATTTCGTGGGATTGATTGAGATATTCCCATATATTGTGAAATTGAGATATTCCCATATATTGTGAAATTGAGATATTCCCATATCTTGTGGGGATATGGATTGCTATTAACCATTTAGATATTCTTTTAGGAGTTGGTTATTGAGATAAGTTTAATTTGGATTAGGATGAACTTGAAAGCCCATATTTATTTCCCATAACATAAGAGATAGAAAGCATGTGTGGAAAAAGTAAGTCATACGTGGGTGCATTTTGGGTTTATCCTCTCTTATTGAGAGGATGGGGACCTCGGACCTCGGACCTCCTGTAATGTAGTGTAAGACCACAGTGTGGGTTGTCAGAGGATGGGGACTTTCAACTGGTTGTCAACTACCTTAAAACATAGGGCACAACGACCAAAGCTAAAAAATGCAAAAATAGAAGAAAAATTAAAACCAATCTAGGGATGATATCCTCATATAGAGGGGAATTTTGAGGGAAAAAAATTATAAAATCTACATTAATAGACCTTTTTTGTAATTTTTTAGTTAATTCGGCTTTATTTGTACTTTACCTACGTTTTTTTTGCGTATGTATGTAATTGGCTCTTCTTAATGATACATACTTTTTTTCTTGTGTATGTATGTTGAATGGAGGTTTATTCTGATCACTAGATCACAAAGCTTGTGTTGAATGGAGGTTTGTGTCCAATATTTACGTATCTATAACTTAGACCCAGTAGAGGAATCTTATTCTAACTACTGAGGTTTTCAAAACTATCGTAAATATATGAAGTGCTTCCCTTTATTCATACTTGATCCTTTAAACCAAATTTTATCATATCGGTAGGAATCAATGATCGAGAAATCGGGAATCAAGATATGAATCGCCAGACATAGGTTGAAATCTCTTCGTCACTATTCTAATTTTGGAGTGAACCAGTGAACTGGGGTGAAATCACCTAATTTGTTGTAGAAAAGAGGCAATCTTTTGCCAAAAATCAAGAAATGCTGATTTAATTTTTGAGAAATGGAACGATCTGTTTTTAATTTCATCACATGTTTTTTATTGCTTGTCATTATAAATAAATAAATAAATAAAAAGAAAGAATGATTTAGTTAGTTTTTGACCGCTATCCAATAATCTACCTTTGTTTTTTACGGTAGAAATCTTAGCATGACATAATAAATTGCTCAAAAATTCGGGGCTGTTTTTTATTTGAGCTGCTTTTTTAGGTTTTCATACATGATATGCTCGATTAAAATTAGATTGAAATGATTGGATGTGAGAAATGATTGACTGAATCTGATTTAAATTATTGAATCATATTCAAAGCGAGTTTTTGAAATGCATGATTGAAATCAGATTTAAACGGTTGAATCTGAGAGATGATCAATGAGACTCGAGTTTTAAAACGTCGAATCCATGAAATGTGCTATTGGACCAAATTTAAATCAGATTTTTGAATGATCGAAATGCAACATTTCACTTGATTATCGAGATTTATATTTAAACATTTTCTGCTGCAATATGACTTTTAGGGGAAAAAAAAAATATTTTCTTTACAACCTCTAAGTATTTTCAACGTGCATAGAAACAAGCCGAGCCTACTCGAAACGGCGGAAAACGTCTGTGATCATAAAACGTGTGTCCTAATCCTCGCACCATGCTCCTTCCTTGAATTTAGAAAAGCAAAATCGCCCAAGAAATATCGCCTCAAAATGGTTGGTCAAGATGCCTTTTATTACTTTTCGTCCAGTTATCAACTTTATTTCGTCCCCTAGAATTATTATTAACCGCATGCTCTTTCCGTGCATAAGGGTCAGGATGAGGGATAAGCCTCATGACTCTCCAGCGATGTACGTCGTTTATCTCTTTAGTTTATGAAAGGCCAAATTCCTCACCTACAAAGGACCACGCTGCATGCATGGTACGTATAGAATGAGTTCCTTCCTCTGTTTCCTTCTTAGGGTGAACACATCCTGACCTTTGGAACCTTGTTCTTTCGGTCTTTCTTTCCATCCCCACTCGAGTAGCTAAGGGCCCGTTTTGTCCTAAAAAAAGGTCAAGCCATTCGTGTTTGGTTCGCTTTCAATTGACATTTCTATTAGAGTTGAGATTTTTGTGGGATTCCTAAATGATTATTTTAAGCCCAAATTTTTGAAATCCCAATTGTACCAAAACAGGTGGAATTGACAAACTACTCTACACCGGAAAACATATTACAATCTTAAAATTGGAGACTATATCAAATTCTAGAGAGAGGGAGTACATGAAATTTTATAGAGAGAAAATACATGAAAATTTTTAGGGATAGAAAATGTCTCAAATTTTTAGAGAGAGAAACAATCTCAAAATCATGTTTTTCAATAAAATTTCAATCAACGAAAAAAATCAACAAAATAACAAGAAAAATCACAAGAAAATAATTTTTTATTTAGATTTTTTGTTCGGCAGTAACTCCGGGAGCAAATAAGCAAATCTGTTACAATTTATTTCGAATTGCAAACCAAAGCAAGAAGAAAACGATCGTATGCTATAACTACCTTATTCCTCTTGAAAGGAGCCTTCGCTCTCACTTCTATTTTTATTGAAGCTTAATTTTTGAGATTTCTTCAAAGAAAGACCAATGTGATCTTTTACCGGGGTATACATTTTTGTTTTTTTTTCCTTCACCCCTTTCTATTGACAAAAGATCACTTACATGTGGTCTTTATTATAATAAGATAAATTTCAAAAAAAAATCAACATAACAATACGACTAAGATCTTAACAACTGGATGCCATTGAAACAACTATGCACTATGCTTAAGAATAAAAGATAGGATTGCAAGAAACAAAATGAAGAGTGCCGGAGATTACCTTAACCGGGCTTAATACACCCCATACCGAGTCACCACCATCCGATGGCGCGCGATCAACGGTCCAGCTTCTCTCGAACCGGGAAAGAAAATTTCAGCCAAGCCATACCAATAGAGAACCCCTTTGATCACAAACTCAAACCCTAGGTGAATTCTCTTGACAACCGAGTTTGAGAGAGATGGATTCTCTTTTTGCTAAACCCTAAAACCCTTAGCCATAAATCCATATTTAAGAGATATGAGAGATAAGAACTCCCTAACCTAAACCCTTAGGTTCTTTCACAATGTGGGAGAGAGAGATCAAATATGACAGAGAAACTTTCTTAAGAGAGAGATAGAAATATAAGGTATAGAGATTTTAGATAGAGACAATCCATTTTTTATAGGCTTGAACATGATTAAGGTTTCTTAGGGTTTTCCTTGGCTTGTCTCTTCTTGTGAGATTTAACATAGACCGTCGATCAAGGGTAACTTGTGGGGTGGGAGATTTGAGCCATCCATTCTATAGATAGGTCATCAACATTATGGAAGGTGCATGGACTATTATCCCCATTTCCTTAACCATTTTTTCATCAATAAAAATTAGATAAATTAAATTTAATTAAAATATTATGCATTTCATAATTTTTCACAAAATGTTCTAAAGATATATCATGACAATATACACTTTCAATATTTCGTCAATATATGGTCAAAACATTCCATATCTTATTTGACCACATGTCACAATATAATATGACCAAAACATGAAATAACTTAAACTCCAAAACAGAATCCAATGAGTGGGGTGTGCCACACATGTGGGCCCCACCCACTTGACACATGGTGAGCCCATGTACACTATGGGCCTCTCCATGATATTTTATATAATTTTAAATTATCAAAAAAAAGAATCTAAAACATTATTTGAAATTTTATAATCTTGTAAAATCAATATCTTCATTTTTATAAGTCCAAAAAAATTATAAATAAAATATCAAATGACTCATAAAAATTCAAATAATAATTCTAAAATAATTTCTATCATAAAACAAACATAATTAAATTAACTTGATGGGAAATGAATCCATATGGTTAAGGAATTTAATTTCCAATCATGGGGCACTCCACGTTCAACTATAGACTACAGACCACACTTGGCTTATCGAGCTGACCTAGTGTTTCCCATGACCCACAGCCAAGCAGGGGCTCATTAACAGGTTACCAAATTCTAGCGGATGAACCAAGGGGTCTCAATCCCAGTCTGTGGATTACAGGTCCTCCCCTAGAGACAAGTTAAGGTCACCAAGACCTTATGCGATCACAGCACTATGACGCATAGGGTATCTCTCACACATGCATACACTTCACTCTAAAAGGTGGATTTCTGGCTTTTCTACACGATCTATCGATATGCATGCCGTGTGATGGTACATGGATGAGGTTTTGACCCCTCTCTATAGGCCACCATCACACACAAGGGTCATACAATCCCTCGACTCACTCATCTGAGCATGTTCTCCGATCTCATCGAGGGCTAACCCTTAAACCCTCATCGATTTGTTCTTCATGCCCAGGTAATATGGGTTTTTCTCAATCGATTGGCCTAGATTGTTAAGCACAGATCCCTATCAGCAAACCATCATTTGCTTAGTATGGTCCACGAGGCACCACACTCCCACTAAGTTCATGTTCCTTGACACATATTGTGTTGGTTAGATAACTTGGTTTGTATGAATTTACTACCAAGATGTCTAGTGTGGTTGAACCTTTGTGATTCATGAAGGTCTTTGCATATTGTGAAACCAATGGGTATTGAATTACATATTTCCTGAGACTTGATTTGCGACCTCATGATATATGCATAAGAAATGTTAAGAATGTATATGTTGTATGTGTAATAATTGAGTGGGAACCGATACAGTCCCACGTTTTTTTAGTTGCTTGGATATTCAAATATACAGGTGCAAGCTATCTCACAGATCCAGATGATGCAAAGTCTACATCTGAATATGTGTTCATGCTTTGAAGGGGTGCAGCTTCTTGGAAATCAAAGAAACAGGATGTGACGAAATTGTCCACAATGAAGGCATAGTACGTGGCGTGATGTTTGGTGATCCAGGAGGCCTTAAGAAATTTCTTAATCAACTTGACTTTCACCTCGTGCGTTGTGAGGCAGTAAGAATTTTCTATGACAGCACGTTGACGATATGCGTGTCAAAGGAGCCACGATTTCATAAGAACTCCAAGCATGTAAACCATGGTTTTATCACCTGAGGAATGACGTGAAATTGAGAAAGATCGAGGTCCAAATAAACTAAAATATTCCAGTGGGAACACCTGCTAGTATTTGACATGCCAAATAAAACAACAGACTATAGTGTTGTTCAACCATGGAACCCAAATGTTTGGTGCTGGTTGTAGGGCTACAAAAGGGAGCAGCTTATTTGAAGAACTCTTTTGAGCCCATGAACATATGACCCCATACGATGAGGGTACGTGATGGTCTTTTGCGACAATAGGTCCATTATTTGCGATGCGATGTGAAAGATGAGCTACAACCATTTTTTAGATGAGATCCGAGCAGCAAAGAGAAAAATTTGTTACCTTTATAAATCGTTTTATGAAAGGATTGATGGCGAAAGCCATGATTAATGTATTGAGAGAATAAGTAAAAATGCTTGAGAGAGATTGTAATTGGGAGAGAGAGATGGGAATCAGAGAAAATGAGAAAGAGAGAATGTAAGGCTTTCAAAGGCCAAGTGGGAGATGTTGGGTTTATGTGGCCTATAAAGGCCTTATGAGTGCTTGTAAAATGAAATGATATAGTAGAACATGATGACATTTTTACAATAATCCTTATGGTTCAAAGTCTTAGGTAATTGAGGATTCTAAATAACTAGAAACATGGGTCAAGGCATATAGGTATTTAAAAAAAAAAGTGCATGACAATTTTTCTCCCACTTGTTTAAATACCTTCAAAACAAAATGTTTTTCTTTTTAATAAAAAAAATTGACTTGGTATATAATATATATATGCATTCACAAGCAATAGTTATATAATAGTATGACAGTTTAAAATGATTTTTATAGAGACTTAATGGACCTTGCAAGACTATATGGTTTTCTCAAAACTATATTCATGGACTTAAGCTTTTTTCAAGTCATCCAATTTAATTATAAAATACATGCTCAAACTTCATAAATCATTTTACTGCATTCACCTTTCATTTCCTACCAAGTCAAGTTCATGGCCACAAAAACAAATCATATACACTACATTATAATTTTATCCAAAATAAAGCACAACTAAATAATGTCCTATTAAAGCCTTAACAAAATACTTCATTTTTGGCAATTATGGAGAATTTATCAAGAGATCATCATCATATGCAACACATCATATTATAGACATTATTGAGAGGATGGTTACCAAGATCAAGTTCCATCAGAATACTCCCTTTGTGCTTACATATTTGAATGAGCCACACCATCTCTCGTGTTTCATCCTTAGGGCTCAAAGCCTTTGATCAAATCACATCATCATGCGTATCACTACCGTAAGTAGTTCATACTCAAACACAAGGAGACAAAAAAATACAAGGTATTCAAAACCGGCACTTTCAAATTTTTTAGCACTTATCATTTAATGTCCATATACTCCATACATATTCAAAAAACAATTAGCCAAAATATAACCAAAGTACATTAGACAAAGTTATTGAATCCACTTGCCCTATATGATCTTTCCTATATGACTTTACCGTATAATGTGGGATAGATTTCATACCTCAAAACCATGTAGTGTAGTATCTGGGCTTTCTTGATTTATCGTTTTTATTAGTTTGACGAGCTTTTGTGATCTTGGAAGTGCACGCAACTGAGGGAGAATATATTGGTCATTGGTTTTACATGTCACGAAGTGTCAATCTCTTCAGCACTTGGATTCTCCTGTCTTACACCGTGAAGAAAATATTTTCTTCATCCCATTATTTTAAATATCACAATTTCGATTCTCCTATTAATCTTTAGCGTTTCTATGCTACCACCAAGTCTCTCTATATATCCCTTCATTTCGAAGAAGCCAAGATATTTTTATGGGTATTGTTTTTCTTCTTCTTTCTGCTATTCCTAGATCGAATACTCTTCATATATGTCATATCTTGTTAACTATGTATTACCTCTCTTTAAAGTTTTATTAAAATTAACCATACTCATAGCACACTATAAAGCCTTTTTAAATGAGCTCTAAAAAAGGTATTCATAATTAGGAATCCAAATATGTGTCTTAACATGCCACATCTTTTTAATTTACGACAGAATAGAACTTGAGCATTCCATGATAAAAATATGATATCTCCCAACTCATAAAGAGTTAATCTTTGAATCCTTTTGAGTATTGAAACAGACTAAAAAGAATATAAAATAGTGTTCAGTTCCATCCTTAAGTCATATCATTTAGTGAATATTCATTTGAGTGATATTTACGTCACAATGCAATCTTTTCAGTTGAAAATCAAGTTGAGCACTTGTCAAAATTTGTTTCTCTCAATTCTCAAAGAATTTCTTCTTGAAATCTTTTGTGTTGAAAACTAGACACAAAACCAAATCATAAAACTATAGTTTGAAATCCAAATAATATTTTTATTCAGAGAAATAAATAAGTGACATTCATATCACAAAATAAATCATTTTGTAGAATTCCAGGATGAACACTATCTAGTAAAATTTTCTTTTCTCTCTACCATCATGGAGTTTCCCTTTCAAACCAATTTTGTTTGAAATTAGACACATAATGGTAACACATATATATTCACAAGCTTTATATCACACTGTTAAGTAGGCTTGATAAATATACCTATTCATGTCTTCAATGAAGGACATACCAAATTATAGAAAATTCAGGATGACCTCTCTTTAATCCAAAATTTTTATTCCTCTCTTCCAATAGATATTTCTCTCTCAAATAAATTTTATTACAAATTAGACTCGGAATGGAAGTCTAAAAACTTAGTGTGAACCATAAAACAAGGACTTTCTTGATGAAACGTTTTTGGTTTGAAACTAGACTCAATTTTATGAGTCACAGTCCAATTTCAACTAGAAATAAAATCATATGATTGGTGAGAAAATTACGGAGCTCAATGGACAGTTCTTGACTTTTGCATGGTCAGAATTGACACCCTCCATTATTGAGTCCATAACTCTCAATTCCTATAGGATCTCCTACTGAAATTTTGCAGGTAAATCCTATAAGGTGTAGAGATTTTGGATAGAGACAATCCATTTTTTATAGGCTTGAATAAGATTAATGTTTATTAGGTTTTTCTTTGGCTTGCCTCTTCTTGTGAAATTTAACAAAGACCGTCGATCAAGGGTAACTTGTGGGGTGAGACATTTAAGTCATCCATTCCATAGATGAGCCATCAACATTATGGAAGCTGCATGGACCATTATCCCCCTTTTCTTAACCATTTTCCCATAAATAGAAATTAGATAAATTGAATCTAATTAAATTATTATGCATTCTATAATCTTTCAATAAATATTCTAAAGATATATCAAGTCAATATACACTTTCAATATTTGGTCAATATATGGTCAAAATATTCCATATCTTATTTAACTACATGTCATAACATAATATTACCAAAACATGAAATAACTAAAACTCCAAGAAAGAATCCAATGGGTGGGGCTGCCACACATGTGGCTCCACCCACTTGACACATGGTAGGCCCATGTGCACTATGGGCCCCTCCATGACATTTTATATAATTTTAAATTATAAAAAAAAGTATAAAATATTATTTGAATTTTATAATTTTGTAAAATCAATATCTTCATTTTTATAAGTCCAAAAAATATATAAATAAAATATCAAATAACTCATAAAAAGTCAAATAATAATTCTCAAATAATTTCTATCATAAAACAAACATAATTAAATTAAATTAAATTGATGGAAAATAGATCCATATTGTTAAGAAATTTAATCTGCAATCATGGGGCACTTCACCTTCAACTGTGGACTACAGACTACACTTACCTTATCGAATCGACCTAGTGTTTCCCATGAACCACAGTCTAAGCAGGAGCTCATTAGCTAGACACCAAAGTCTGGCAGATGAGCCAAGGGGTCGCAATCTTAGTCTGTGGATTACATGTCATCCCCTAGAGACAAGTCAAGGTCACCAAGACCTTATGCGACCACAACTCTATGGCGTATAAGAGTATCTCTCGCACATGCATATGCTTCAACCTAAAAGGTGGATTTCTGGCTTTTTCGAATGATCTATCGATATACATGCCGTGTGATGGTATATGGATGAGGTTTTGGCCCTTGTATCTGCAGGCCACCATCACACACAAGGGTCACACAATCCCTCGGCTCACTCATCGGGACATGTTCTCCGACCTCATCAAGAGCTAACCCATAAACTCTCATACGTTTGTTCTTCATGCTCAGGTAATATGGTTTTTTTCCAACCGATTGACCTAGATCATTTAGCACAGATCGGTATCAACAAACTATCGTTGTTTAGTATGGGCCATGAAGGACCAAACTTCCATTAAATTCTTTTTTTACTATATCATTTTATTTTATAAACACTCATAAAGCTTTTAAAAACCACATAAACCCAATATTTTTTTATTTAAAAAACCGCTTGTCACCCAAGTTTTTAAAGCTTTAGCAAGCCCTCAATCGCTTTAACAAGAAAATAAATTTGTTTCCCCCCATGCCTTAAGGCGAAGGATGATGTTTGGGCCCAAAAAACGTGTTCTAAACCTTGTAGCGTTCTCCTTGAATTTAGCAACTTCAAAAAATCATGTCCTCGTCTTCAAATGGCTGCGTGTGGATCACCATTCCGTTAATGTGATGTGATGTGTTATCTGGTGATGGAGAGGTTGCCCTATTTAGTTTAATGGATGAAACCTTCTCCCTCTTTTTGTCACCTTTCATTATATCAACGATTGATTAATGCGGTGGGGGACCAAGGACTGTGTACGAACGCAAATAAATAAATATAAAGATAAACTTTATTTTGATTCATCAACAATGTGCCCTAAAAATATTTTAAACTATGAGCTCTTTCGGTACACAAGTGTCGGTTTGAACGAAAGGCCAATGACCATAATACCCCACCGCCCTACGCCTGCATGTATAAATGGTTCAATGAATGATCTGTAATGACGTTCAATTCATTAAATTGAATGCGCCGCGCCTACAAATTGATTTATTTAATTAGAGCGAACAGATATTATCGGCCCAATTTAGGGAGGACAATGCATGTGGAGGCGCTCAATTTAGCATTCTGACCATGTTCTTTCTTTTTCCTCCCTCACCATTTCCATTCCCACCGGAGTCGCCCACTGAATCTGTACGGTCAATAATCATGCTTTTCAAAAAAAAAATTCAATCAAGGGCAATACACTGACAATTAACAAGCAAAATCAAAAAAAGAAAATAGATTTTTTTTAATTCGACAGCAGCTCCAGGTGCTAATCAACAAATTTGTTACAACTTATTTCTAATTGCAAAACAAAATCGAATCGGAAGGGTTAACCAGACATGGCCTTGAAATAGTTTAACCGTCTGATCAATAAACCGGTCGATTCAACCGTTCTAACCACACAAGTCCAAAGCGGTAAAAAAAAGTGTTAAAAAATAAAAAATATACAAAAATAAATTCTACAAAATACGAAAAGCATATAAAAATTTATTAAAATGAAACACATTCAAATGAAGCTAAAACTTACTTAAAAATAGATTTTAACAAATCAATTTTTGAATTAAAGTGAGTATTAGTGACAAAAATAACTTTTAATCTCTACCATAATATAAAAAATACTAAAAAAATGCATTACAAACCAAATTCCTTATTTTAAGAATTTATATATATTTTTTGATTTTTTTTTTAAATACCGATCGATCACCAAAACCGCCCAATACCGGTATCAACATGGAGTTGCCGATTTCCGTGTCGACCTGGGCGCTTCTGAGTCGACTCGTTGCTTTTTAAACCCCTCGTCAGAATCAGTGGTTTAAAAAATGGATCGATGCCTTGGATCGGGCACCCAAAAAACCCATCCGGATCGGTGAATCGACGATCCGGATCGGGAATCGGCGGAATCGGCCAAATTAATCTTTCAAAAAATACCAAAAAAATTATTAAAATTCATTGTAAATGTTGGTTTTTAGGAATCAAATAACAAATGGGGATATTATATTATTAACTTCCATTTTTTTTTATCAATTTACAAATCTTGATATGTTCTTTCCCTGTAAAATATATATATATAATTAGACCACTTATTCCTAGGTTGTATTAAAAAATACTTGTTGTATTAAGAAATACCAATTATGTTTTGTTGTATTAAGAAATACCTTGTATTAAGAAATCCTAGGTCTCAATGTTATATCACCATGTTCAAATCCGACGTCAAAGAAGTACGAGAAGTTTGATGGGAATAAATATCTCCTCAATACCGTAATCGTTCATGTGTTGAGAAAAAGAGACAGCGTAACCTAACACGAGCTACACGTGTAATCTCTATTTTAATGCCCTCGTCCAGTGACTCGCCGATCCGTAACGTCATAGACACGCAATTGACTATACAGAATTGTGATTTATGACATCATGTGAATGATTTACTGTTCATATACGGAGATTCTCCTCTAAAACCGAGCAAGTCTACATTTTTTAGAGGAATCGACACGGGGTCATCGATTCACATGTCGAGCCGGGCAAGTCCATATCGACTCGCCGAGTTTTAGATCACTGGTCAAAACTGAGCAGCCCGATTCATGTACATCATTTAGAATTTTTTTAAGCCAATTTGGAACACATGCAAAAGAAGATAGGCAAAATATAAAAAAAAAGTAGAATTGATTTAAAATTACATGAAAGGGTGGTTATTGTAGACTTTCTATTTTTTTTTGCAAATACCCTTCAATCCGAGGATACGATCTACGCACTGAGTTTAATTTTCCTTTTTTTAGTTTTCTTCATTGTGTCCTATGTTTTAGGATAGTTTGCGACCAGTTCGAGACCCCAATCCTTGGACTACCTAGAGCTCCGAGGTCCCCAAAACCTTGAAAGTCTGAGGATGGAGATCTCGGACCGCTCACTTAGACTCAATCCAGATAGCCGTCTGGGATCCGCATCCCTTGACCGCCCACACTGTCGTGTTCGACCACATTATAGATGGTCCGAGGATGGAGACCTTGGACCACCTATAATGTGATGTAACACTATAATCTGGGTGATCTGAGGATGGAGACCTCGGACTACCTGTAATGTGGTTCTAAGACCACAATGTAGGTGGTCCGAGAATGGGAACCTCCGGGTGGTTGCTAATTGCCCCCAAACATAGGCACAAGGAAGAAAACTAACAAAAAAGAAAAGAAGAATTAAAACCATTATGGGGATGGTATATTTGGACCGAAGGGCATATATATATATATATATATATATATATATATATATATATATATATATATATATATATATATATATATATATATATATATATATATATATATATATATAGTTATCAACCTTTCTTGTAATTTATGAGTCAATTCAACACTTTTTGTATTTTACCTATTTTTTTTGTGTATATGTAATTAGATTTTTTGTTTTTTATTTTATCTGACCAATTTTGCAACATCCTTCATAAAGTTGTAGTATTCTAATTTTATTTGCTGTGTTTTGCGTTTTCGATTTAGTGCTGGTCACCCAAAGCCAAAGGGGCGGGCAATTCAAAGAAAACCAACCTACTGGGTAGGTTACTTATGGAAATGGAGCTCACTACATTTTATCCTCTCCATATGGAAGTGACCCTAGTTTAAGCTTAGATTAAGACTCAGATAAATGTGAATTTATCTATAAAAAATGGAAATGATTCAATACAATATTCGTCGGAAGCATTAGATTAAAAGTCCTATTTGGAATTAGTGTTTTTGTTGATTTCATCAGAGTTTCGGTGATCGAAGTCATAAAACAGACATTGATTCAATTAGATCTAACTTCAAACTTGAAAACATAATTTTCGAATCTTTCAATTTTGATGAAACAAGGCTAAATTTAAAAGAAATAAGCTTCAAATCTAGTAGATTTTTCAAAAAGGACTAGATCATGTAATTTCGGGACGAGCCTAGAAAGCCTCATTCAGAAGAAAAGACGGGAAATAAAAGCATTTTCTTGGATTCAGCTGGCATTTGTGTAATCAGGAACTGCTCAAGCCATATGAATCAATCATCTCATTACCCACAATGCCAAATAAACTGCACAAAATTTTGGGGCTGTTGTGATTTGAGCTGCATTTTGTGGTTTTCATACACAAAATGCCCGATTAAAATTGAATTGAAATGATTGAACACGAGAACTGAATGACTTAATCTAATTTAAATTAATGAATCATATTCAAAGCGAGTTTTTGAAATGCACGACGGAAATCAGATTTAAATGGTTGAATATGATAAATGATCAATGTGACTAGAATTTTAATATGTTGAATCCTCTAAATGCCCTATTGGACAATTTAAATAAGAATTTTGAATGATCTAAATGCAATATTTCACTTGATTATTGCAATTTTGTTTTCTTTGTTAAATTATATAGGAATTTTTATTTGTTAAATTGTATAATAATTCTTAACTTAAATGATTTTTAGATCATTTAAATTTTGATTCTAATTTAAATTTCGAAAAAAGTCGAGTTTTCCTTACTTTTAACAGTTTTCTGCCGTAATATGACTTTGAAAATACGGAAAAAAATTTGTTTTCACCTTTCAATTATTTTGAACCTCGAAACCGACGTTAATTTGTGAAAAGAGTGATGATGTGGTGCGTTACCGGTCCTTGGTACAGTTATGAATCATATTCCCGTCATCAAAAATTGTTCGAGCCTTTATTTTACAAAAGCCAAATTTTTTGTCGCCATCAATTATCTGGGGACCACTAAACGATGGTTGATTGACGTGGTAGGGGACTCGGAACTGTATACGAAGGTAAATGAATAAATATAACAAAAAAAAAATGAAAAAAAAAAAAAAAAATATATATATATATATATAACTCCCAAAACCATATTAACTAAATTTTAAAATTATTAAGGGAAGACCGGATCATAAGCAAAAAATTGAAAAACCAAATTACAAAATTATTAAAAGAGGACCGGATCATAGCCGTATCTTTATTGGTGTGGTAAAAGTAGGAGGAAAGAATTTCACGATCCTATATAGATCCGAAAAAAGAAGCAAAACACAATGTAGCCTATGTTGCCATATCCAAAAGAAGCCATACACAATTGGTAAAAAGAAAAGAAGTAATTAAAATTAAAGATGACGAAGAATAGAAGATCAAAATTACTTATGTTGTCATATCACAATTGGTAAAAATGAAAGAAGTAATTAAAATTAAAAATGACGAAGAATAGAAGATCAAGATTGTAAGGGAGAAATAATTTAAATTAAAGATGAAGAAAAATAGAATATCAAAATTACAAGGGAAGAAAAAAATTTTGATATGAAGAAACATATTGAAAAAGATCTTCGTAATTTTATTGAAAATCATGTACAAAAAATTTAAAAAAATAAAAATTTTCATCTAATGGAGATTGTTAAGGATAATGCAAATAGTATTGGTGTAATAGGAGTTATCTCTCTCTATCTACGTAGTTATCCCTCTGTCTAGTAATGTGTAGTTTCTCTAGATATGGGTAGTTTTTTTCTCTCACTTTCATGTGCTGGGTAGTTTCTCTAGATATGGGTAGTTTTTTTCTCTCTCTATCATGTGTTGGGTAGTTATCCCTCTTTCTAGGTAATGGGTAGTTATGCAGTTTCATTGTACAAGCCTATATATATATGGGCTCTATGAATGAGATAGGGGCAACCTGTGGAAGAAACTTGTGTAATAGAACTCTATGTCTATCTCTCCAAGTGTACCTGTTTTGTCTCCATAAATGCGTTCTTTCAATCTTGAGAGCGTAATGCTTTCTATTAACATAACATCCATAAAAACTAATAGTTGTATATAGCCTTATCCCCATAAATGCGTTCTTTCAATTTTGAGAGCGTAATGCTTTCTATTAACTTAACATCCATTAAAATTATTAGTGGTATATAGCTTTATCCCCTGAATGTCAATATGGTCATCAAAACTAGGTGAATCTTCGAAAAATATAAAAATAATAGTTTACATTAAAAAAAATTGATCAAAATATCTCCGTAATATTACGGGGATATTTTGATCAATTTTGTGTCTTACAGATTATTTTTTTATATTTTTGTTAAGTATTACTTGATGAGAAGAACACACACCTAGAAAAAAATTAAAATTCACACACTAATGAACATTCGTGATAATCAGATCGGCCCAGATTCAATTTGGGCCGTTGGGCCTATTATTTCTTTTGAGTCCACTTGCTCACAACATCATTTTCCATATATATATGAAAAACACTACGCAATGCCTATAGGTGAAACTAAATAGTGATTTTTCCTACCTCCATCACCATCCAAAGTTCATCGTGGGGTCACAATTGCCCGGTAGTATTTCATTTTTTATTTTTTTCTACAAATCGAAATGACCTGAAATTTGGAGCGTGTATTCAATCAAAATAGGGGAATCTTTGAAATGATAAAAATAATATTTTACATGAAAAACATCGACCAAATTACCCCTGAAAAGTTTCGGTGGTATTTTAGTCAATTATTTTTTACGGATAATTTTTTTTATATTTTTATTAGATGCGCCTCAGTAAGATGTACATACCGTACAAATTTCCATTATTCCGATTTTTTAAAAAAAATGAAAAATAAAATACTATCGGACAATCGAGACCGCGTGATGAAATTTAGACGGTGATGAGGGTAGGCGAAATCACTATTCATTTTTTCTTATAGGCGTTGGAAAGACTTTTCTTCTATATATATATATATATATATATATATATATATATATATATATATTGAATTTATGAAATGCTCGATATGACCTAATTTAAATTACATTTAAGAGTTATTTAGATATGATATTTCAATTGATTTTAATGATTTCCTTCTTATTGTTAGATTTTATTTATTTATTTTTAAAAGGGTTTTTGAACCATTAAATTTTTATTGGAATTTTTAGTTTCAAAATTTGGAGATTTAAACTTTTTTTTGTTTTCTTTAGCAATACGTCGTTTCAAAATTATTTTCTTTTTCCTTTTATTTCTCCATTATTTTCAGCCTACCATAAATAATCCCAGCCGGATCAGAACGAAGGAGTACCACCCGGATCACCGAGTCTGCAATCCACAAAAAAGGCGGGGTAAAAGGCCATTTATTGTCCAATCCTTCGTATAATGATCGACTTTTTGTTTCCTTCACCACCAAATCGTGTTGTGAATTCCCCCGGCACAGAACAATTCAAGTTATGACACCTCAAAATGGTCGTCCACCGAGTGGTCCATAGGGTCGTACTCCATGCATGTGATGGACGTGGTCAAAATGGACCTCCACCGAGTGGTCCACAGGGTCGTACTCCATGCATGTGACGGACGTGGTTTAGGACACATGCTTACAAGACGCTCAACTATCTTTTGCCCACCATCCGCCCTCCCTGTTGCTTTTTACTCTACATGAAGGCATGCGTGCTGCATTCGAGAAGCAAAACGGGGGGAAGAATAAGAAGAAGAAATGGCCTCCTCTCGTCCTCCTCTTTATTTCCTCGTTTTTGTTGTCTTGGTGGCAGCAGTAGGTGATCGATGGCTGGGCGTCTGCGCCCTCTCACCACCATGCCCACCAGATTCAGTCTGTGCTCAGTGCCCAGATGACGCATGCTGTAGCAAAGGGGGGGACTGTGGGGTCGGACCACATCCCTCTCCACCACGCCCTCGCTCTCTACCACCACTCCGTCGCTCTCCGCAACCACCCCCTCCCTCTCCACCACCCCCTCGCTCTCCACCACCACCCCGTAGCTCTCCACCACCCCCTCGCTCTCCACCACCTCCCTCTCCACCACCCCCTCGCTCTCCACCCCCCCCTCGCTCTCCACCACCTCCCTCTCCACCACCCCCTCGCTCTCCACCCCCGCCTCGCTCTCCACCACCTCCCTCTCCACCACCCCCTCGCTCTCCACCACCGCCCTCACCACCACCCCCACAGCCCTCACCACCACCCCCTCTCTCTCCACCACCCCCACCCCCGCCCTCGCCCTCTCCACCACCCCCTAGCTCTCCCCCACCCCCTCGCTCTCCACCACCGCCCTCACCACCACCCCCTCGCTCTCCACCACCCCCACCCCCGCCCTCGCCCTCTCCACCACCCCCTCGCTCTCCACCACCCCCACCCCCGCCCTCTCCCTCTCCACCACCCCCTAGCTCTCCCCCACCCCCTCGCTCTCCACCACCGCCCTCACCACCACCCCCTCGCTCTCCACCACCCCCACCCCCGCCCTCGCCCTCTCCACCACCCCCTAGCTCTCCCCCACCCCCTCGCTCTCCACCACCGCCCTCACCACCACCCCCTCGCTCTCCACCACCCCCACCCCCGCCCTCGCCCTCTCCACCACCCCCTAGCTCTCCCCCACCCCCTCGCTCTCCACCACCGCCCTCACCACCACCCCCTCGCTCTCCACCACCCCCACCCCCGCCCTCGCCCTCTCCACCACCCCCTCGCTCTCCACCACCCCCACCCCCGCCCTCGCCCTCACCAGCACCACCATCGCCCCTACCGCCCCCAACGCCCCCCCCCTTCGAAACTCTAATTACTCCTGATCTGTTTAAAGGCATACTCCCGCATAAGGATAGTGAACTTTGCCCCGCACGTGGCTTCTATACATACGAGGCTTTCCTCACTGCTGCGAAGGTGTTTCCTGCCTTTGGGAACACTGGCAACGAAACAATCCGGAGGAGAGAGATCGCTGCTTTTCTCGCTCAGACCTCCCATGAGACCGAACGTATAAACATGCTTCCTATGTTTCTCTCTATTTTTGCTGTGAAAGTTGGGTTGTTTCCTGTTCTGACTAAGACATCTTCTTGGTGTGTACAGCCCAAGATGTGCCTCCTGTAGACCCTTACGCTTGGGGATACTGTATTGCCAATCAGACTCAACCTCCCCCTCATTGCCACTACTGTAAGGAATGTAGTGAAGAGTGGACTTGCTTTCCTGACAAGAAATACTACGGCCGTGGACCCATCCAACTCAAATAGTAAAATTCTATCTCTATATATATATCTTAGCATAGAAAAAAGTTTCCGTGACCCTTAATAGTTGCATATCCATATAAACTTTGAGCTCAATCAGAATTTTAAAAAATATTAAAATAAAATTCAGAAGTCAGAAAAACCCTCCACCATCCAATCATGCTCGGATGATATCCACCAGAATCAATTTAGCAATTTTGTGGCCACCTAAGATTACTCCTTTTGATATAGAAAAGTGTTATACACGTCGGGTGACGTATTTCTACATTTGCGTCCTCTGAGGCATGCACCATCCATCCATAGATGGATATGAATGGTAGTCACTTGGAAAAAGAAAAAAAAACAAGAAAAATGATATCAATAGTCTAAATATGTCTTTCAAAAATGTCATTTTTAGTTTTTCTCTTTATAACATATTAATTACCAGATTATACATTATTTTGAAATTAGTGCCTAAATCCATTTCAAAAGTGAATTATTAAGATGGTGCATTACTACATTCGAGTCTGGGGATTCATAAAAACTTTTTCCTTTTGAGTCCAATAAATATATATATATATATAAAAGCTCCACTCAAACACAATCTATTGTCTGAACGGTTAATTTTGAGGAACACTATGTCCAGTATTACAATAGCTGAATCTTCTTCTTTTTGGAATTGTTCACAGCGAAAATAAAAAATATTGGAAAATATTAAGACCGAAAATAGTGGCCCTGACTAACTTTTGTGCATGATAATGTGTTTACAACGGATTGTTAGAACATCGCATATATGATATATGATTTCTTTTATCAGTCATTTGCTCCAATGCATTCAAATATAAATATATATTATTGAAATATATTTTTATTTATAAATAAGGTGTATCAAATTACCTATAAGAGGTATCTCTTTATTTAATTTCCAACTATCCATATACAAATATATGATCTGAGTTGGATTTAGTTGCAAAACGATAGAATGTTAGATAGGCCGTCTTGACAAATTTGTCTGTTTATAGTTATTTAATTGCACGTCGTGGTGCAGCAACTGTAACTATGGTCCGGCGGGGAAAGCATTAGGATTTAAAGGCTTGGAAGACCCAGACATTGTTGCCAAAGATTGTATAATTTCTTTCAAGACCGCATTCTGGTTTTGGATGAATGCACAACCACCGATACCCTCGCCACACGCTGTGATCACCGATCAGTGGGAGCCCTCAGAAGACGACATCCAGGCGGGTCGGGTCCCTGGCTATGGTGTCATCACGAATATCATCAATGGCGGCTCGGAATGTAACCATATTGATTTACGTTCGGATTCTAGAATTGCATACTACGGACGCGCTTGTGCTTTCATGCGTGTAGATCCCGGTTACAACCGAGATTGCAAAACGCAAGAACCCTTTCTTCCCGCCAAAACCACACGTGACAGCTACAACGAGAGGCGCTTTATAATTTAGATGACGGACCGCACCCGTTTATGGTCGGTCCTGTGTTTCAAATGAAAAACTAGGAGCATGGAAATAAAGCCTTTTTATCGGCTCTTATTATTTGAATATATGTAAATTTCTAGTACCAAAACAGGCATGGTGGTTTTAGTAAATTGATAATGGATATACTATAAATTTTGGTGTTGTAGTTTTGAGCTGTTCTATAAATTACATTGATCTTTGTCATTGATAATGATATTTTAAATTTTCATTGCATGAAGTTCTTCATTAATCTCAATAGGATATATGTTTAACTAGATATATCAAAGTCCAAATAATTTTCCGACGAATACTAGAGTAAGAAGATAAAATTGCGGTAATCCCCTCTAATATCCCCAAGGCAAAAATTGTCACCAAACTTCTAATTAATCGTCACAAGAACGATTAGATCTTCATCTCAAGGGAAATTATTCATGATTTTGCTAAAATGGACACTTAGCAAACAACCCTTCACTTGATATTTTCGAACTTCCCAAAATCCTTTATCTACCCTAATGTACCACGGAGATTCTTTTTGTGGACTTCTCTTTATGATAAAAGAAAAGAAAATAAAGCACCACCAAGGACTCACTTTATTCTGGGATTTTTTAATAAATGGGAGAGAGGGTACATGTGGATGTTTTATTTATTAAAAAAAGAAAAGAAAATAGAGCACACCAAGGACTACTTTTTTCCTCTCTCAAGGGGAGAGAAAGAATTAGCAATAGATGAGAGAGGCAAAACCGTTTTGCAAGTTCTTGTACGAAATATCAAAGAGAGAGCCTTCTCTATTTCTTTTCCTTTTTTATATAAAGAGAGAGAAGAGACGGGACACAGATGAGATGACAATACCACCTTATCGGATCCCTTCTATGTGGGTGATTTCTACGAAGAAGTGATGAGCAAGAATTCTGTTAGGATTCCTGGGAGCAAATTAATAGGCAAAATCACAAGAAAATAGATTATTATTTAGATTTTGAGTTATGCTCCGGGTGCTAATCCTCAAATATGTTACAATTTATTTCGAATTGCAAAACAAAGCAAGAGGAAAATGCCCCTATGCTATAACTACCGTCTTCCTCTTGAAAGGAGCCTTGGCTCTCACTTCTATTTTTATCGAAGCTTAATTTCTGAGATTTTCTCTCAATATCTCTCTTCAAAAAGAGGCTTGTCACTCTAGTTTTTTAAGCTTTAGGAGCCTTCAAGCCAAGGTTCTCTCGAGGGAGTGACATAGCTCTAACAAGAAAATAAATTTGTTTCCCCCACGCCTTAAGGCGAAGGACGATGGTTATATATGTCCTTTGGCGAACTCCATAACTAAATATCCAATGCTGAACTGCCAACGCAAGTCCATCGGATGTTTGGTATTTTTTCCTAAGAAAGGGTAATCTTGTGCGTCAAAGTTATGTAATTTGGTGTTTGTTTGCTTGTGTCCAGTTTTATTAATGACAGGGTACGGTATTTAGCTTCGGAATGTTTCAGCTCAGATCTCCGGTAAAATAATCTTCATATTATTGATCCGTACAATTATGAATTTTGTTCCCTCACCAAAAACGCCAATAACCGTACAATTATGAATTTAAAAACGCCAAATGTTTCCCCTGTGTCCGCGACAAAATCATTTACTCGCCTCCAAATGGGGTTCGAGGCCTTGATGTGTGCGGCTTTTTTAGTTTAATGGATGGAACCGGTGGTTTAAAAACATATTAGTGCTTCGGATCGGACACTTTAAAAATCTATAAGAATTGGTGAATCAACGATTCGGATCGAGAATCGACTGAATCGGTAACATTAAGCTTTAAAATTTTTTTATAAAAAGTATTAAAATTCGTTATAAATATTATCTTTTAGGAATCCAATAAGAAATGAGGGTACTACATTATTAACTTTTATTTTTTTCATCAATTTGTGAATATTGAGATGCTCTTTCCCTGTATAAACTTATGTTAACCATTAAATTTGCATCACATAAAAGAAAAATCATAGAATTACTATGTCTAAGATATATAATTATACATGGACAATAATAAAGAGAAGACTAAATCAATGAAAGAATGGCCATTAAAATATCGTTTTGGAGAGAAACCCTAATTCGTTAAAAAAACCCAAATTATTGCAGCATAACTAACTATAATTCAAAATTATTACAACCTAACTAATTATAATATTATATACTAAAATTATAATTATTAGTTTATAGTTTATAATTATTTTATTAGACAAATAATAACAAATTAAAAATATTTTATAATATTATCTAATTTAAAATGTATTATTGACAACTGTAAGAAAAATAGTACATTACATGATTATAACATAAAAATGAATAAATAAAGTAAAAGATTTGGTTATCAATGTTAAAATTAATAAAATGCATACAAATTTTGGAAATAACATTTCAATTTTTCAAAAATTTAATTTTTTAGGTTTCTATAATAAATTTAATAAAAGAGATTGTTAGTAGAAAGAGGGAGATTTCAAATAGAATAAACTTTTTACTTTTTATTTTTTTATGCCTTTCATATTATTTACAAAAATAATTATACTACTATATACAACAAAAATTAACTGCTATACAAAAATTTAACTTTTTTATTTTTCATTTTTTTATGTCTTTTATATTATTTACAAAAATATTTATACCACTATATACAACAAAAATTGACTACTATACAACAAAAATTAATATCAAATGTAATGCTTAAGGGGATTCGACCTTGGGACCTCAAAGGAAATACCAGAGGTCAGAACCATCACGCCACATCACCGCATGTGATGATATAAGTTGCTTATTAATAGAATATATTTATATTCCATTTTCATTTAATGATGCTTGGAAATTATCTCACATCGAAGGATGGGTATTCAACTTTGCTAAATAAATAACTATGTATTATGAAATAAGGCATACACACAGAAGCATTCGGGCAACCTCACACGTGATATGCGGCACGTGATTTTGTTGCACGTGTCTGCTTGTCCGTGTCGAAGTGGTGACATCTGCACGTGTATGTGTAGAATTGGAGTGGTGACGTTAGAACCGCCGGTTAATGATGTCATTGGGCGGTTCACTGTTTAAAATCGTTTAAAACAGCTCGGTTCTATTTAGACACGAGTGGTTTCGTGTATTATACTAGAACCGAAATAGGGCTACCGATTTCCGTGTCAAACCGGGAGAGTCCGGTTCGACTCGCCAACATTTCAAACACTGGATGGAACCACCTCCCTCTTTTGTCTCCACCCATTAGTGGGGGACCAATATATCAACCATTCATTAATGGGATGCGAGACCAGGAACCGTGTACGAACGCATGCATGTGATTGAGTTCGGGATATTTCTGTAGCAGCGCAGGCTACTGTGGAAACAATGAAGCCTTGTACGGGACAGGCAACGTTGTTTATAATTTTTTGAAATCGAACCTTTGGCTTCGAAGAATCTCACAAAAGTTTTGAAATTCATGTAACTTCACATAACATACTTGAAGGCATCGATCCCTATGACCTTTTCCATGTATGCATAGCCAAGTAGAGATGAATTACTAACAAGAATCTTGTTTACATAAATATCATAACCGTAAATAGCAAGTGCAAGTATTAACTGCTGCTTACACCATTGTTTCTCATGTTGTCTAACCAATTCCTTATCAATCATGATCGTTGTTTATTATGCTTGCCTTCACTGTATAAAATGAATGATTTGGTGTGCCAATGTCATCTAATTTGGTGTTTGCTTGTGCCGAGTTTTATAAATGACAGGGTATAATCTTCTAGCTTAGATCCCATGCAAAAAATCCTTATATTATTGAATGTCATGTGCAACGGTATGCAGCTGATTCAATATATCCATCGAGCCTATCTTCTATTTGCTTCCAAATCTTGAACGATTCCTCTTGATTTCCATATAGGATTATAAAAAAGTGAAAGAAGATTCAACAACCCAAATTTCCATTGAATAAACCGAAGGATGAGTGGCTCTACTAAAACTGCGAGCTTTCAGGTCCACTTGTGCTCTTATTGAACTTTCTCTTGGAAAATTGCGTCAATATTAATAATAATAATAATAATAATAATAATACTTATAATAATTATTATTATTATAATAATAATAGAGGTAATAGTAATAGCAGCAATAATAATAAATATTTAATGTAAAATATTATAGTTACAGAATAATGGCATTATTATGAGAAAAGGAATGTATACAATGATACTATTTACCTTTTGTACAGGCAACCATCCGATGTGAAATACGATAGCTTGGGTGTGTCTCAAAGTTCGAGAAAGTAGCTTTTGAAGTTTGAGCTTCATCAATGAAGTAAATGTAGCCACCCAATTTTACCTCAAATAGTCAAAATTAATTGTGACCATCTTGTACCAAAAGTAAATAGTCTCATCATATACTTTCCCTTATGAGAATCAAAAAAGAAAGAGAGCAGGAGGCACATGACCTAATGCAAAAGCCAGCTTTTCCAATACTATACATTTTCTCATTCAAGTTACTTTTGGAATGAGCAAATGTTGGATATGAGAGGTTTCAAGGATGTGGATAACAAGTATATGATCTCAATAAATACACCCAAACGACCAAAGGGCATCAAAACCTAGATATGCAAAAGATGGATTAGCATATCTTAGGGTACCAAACGACCCATAAATCCCTAATCTTGAAATCGAGAACCACGATGCTTAAGGACCTCCATGATGTTGGGATGTGAAGCAAAGATCACACCTTATGGCCCTATGGTTTCCCCCTCTTATTAAAGGGTTTTTTTGTCACAATAAATAGACCTTCTTTAGTGGAGGCTCGTAAAAGGGGTTTGATAGAGAGAGAAACGTCTGGGTGAGTGAAAGAGAAAGGGAAACTTGTAGAGAGAGAGAAGCTTCGGGTTGGAAATTGTAGGTTTTACAAGAAAACTCTAGCACCACCATTTGGGGCTTATCTTGGGCCATTTTGTCGGCATTTCTTCGCAGCATCAGTAAAGCAAAAAAATGAGTCGATTGTTAGGTAGTTTTGTGGTAGGAAGTTCTTTTGTTTGAGCTTTCTTTGAGATTGTATGATGAAACTCTACGTGACCCCAATCATGTAAGTTTTCCTCTTGATAGTGAATACATATTTACCGTTTTACCTGTGGACGTAACCCATTTTAGGTGAACCACGTGTTTACAACACATTAACCATACTAATGTAAAGTTGATTATTCAAAAAAAGACCTTATGATTTCTCTAGCCCATGGTGTACCCTAAGTAATGGTATAACTGTATAAGGAATCCAAGCCTTTAGATATCCTAAATCTCAACGCCTATCCACTTTAGTACAAGACTCCAACCTTGGGTGCCGGAATATCTATAGTTTTGAACAAGGCTCCAACCTTGGGTGTCGGAATTGAGCGGCCCAGCTCACATATGTCATTTAGATTATTATTTTTTTTGAGCCAATTATGTGCACATAAAAAATAGTAAAAATATAAAAATAGTCAAATTGAATTGAAAATTACATGAAAGGTAGCTTATTGTAAACTTTTTAATTTTTAGTATTCTTCATTGTGTCTTATATTTTAGGACAGTTCGCAACTGGTCTGCGGTCTCCGCTCTTGTACTGCCCAGTTATTTGAGGTCCCCACTATTTGGGCTACCTGAGGATGGAGTATTGGATTTAGTGTTATCCAAAATCACCCACATAAGGAAATCCCATACTTTGGGATTGATTGAAATATTTCCATATTGTGTGGAATTGAGATATTTGTAGAATTGCGATTAACCAATTAGATATTCTTTAGGAATTAGTAATTGGGATAAGTTCTATTGGGATTAGGATGAACTTGAAGGCCCATATTTAAAGAGATAAAAATTAGTTTCCCATAAAAGAAGGAATTGAAAGCATGTATGGAAAAGTACGCCATACGTTGTTGCATTTTGGGTTTGTCCTCTCTTATTGAGTTATATTGTAGAGAGAGAAAGTGCATAGAGAAAAAATAGACAGAAATTTTGGGGGGTTTTGCAGAGAAAGAAAATTGTAGAGAAGAAGCCTTTGTAGGAGATTAAGTCTCTGGTTCTCTCAAGTAAGTTACCTTGTAAGTTTCTTTCTTTTGATTTTGTAAAATAACATCGACCGTCTTTGCGCGTGGATGTAGTCACATCTGTGACGAACCACGTAAATCCTGGTATTTTTTTTCTGTTTTACTTTTGTTGCTTGTTGCATGTTTTTGTCAATTCTTTTTCTCGTACTTTATTTGTCAAAGATCAACCTATCGGGTTCCGAGCACAACAAGTGGTATCAGAGCCCGATTTGATGTTTTCAATATAGTAGTAAATGTTTCGAATGCAAAGTTTGAGGTGAAGAAATTTGATGTCAAACACTATTTTTTAGCAAGAATGACGGACAAATTTATTTGGCAAAGGATGAAGAATTTGTGAAGGTATCAAATAGATGTTGATATGGTGAGCAAATGATTTTGATATCAATTTGGAGATAGTTGGATTTGTTGCGATCCAAAATCACCCACAAAAGGAAATCTCATATTTTGTGGGATTGATTTGATATTCCTATATGTTGTGGGATTGAGATATTCCCATATATTGTGGGAGGGATTGAGATATTAGATTTGGTGCTATCCAATCACCTACATAAGAAAATCCCATATTTTATGGGATTGATTGAGATATTCTCATATGTTGTGGGATTGAGATATTCTCATATTATGTGGGATGAGATGTTTGTGGATATTCTTCAGGAGTTGATTATTGGGATAAGTTCTATTTTGATTACTATGAACTTGTATACTCATATTTAAAGAGATAAATATTAGTTTCGCATAAAAGAAAGAATAAAATGCATGTGTGGAAAAAGTAGGGCATACATTGGTGCACTTTTGGGTTTATCCTCTCTTATTGAGATATATTGTAGATAGAGAAGGTGCATAGAGAAAAAATAGAGGAAATCTTTGGAGGATTTGCAGACAGAGAAAATTGTAGAGAAAAAGGGAAGCTTTGGGTGCTTTGCAGAGAGAGAAAATTATGGAGAAAAAGGCTTTGTATGAGATTGAGTCTCTAGCTCTCTCAAGTAAGTTGTCTAGTATTTTTTTTTTTTTTGATTTAGTGAAAAAATATTAATCGTCTTCGCCCGTGGATGTAGTAACATCTGTGACGTACCACGTAAATCCTAGTGTTCTTTTATGTTATTTATTTTCAGCTATATTTTTGTTGCTTGTTGCATGTTTTTGTCGATTCTTTTTCTCGTACTTTATTTGCCAAAAATCAACCCTTCGGGTTTCGCCCATAAAAAATGGTATCAGAGCTCGATTTGGGGTTTTCGGTATAACAGTAAAAGTTTCGAATGCAAAGTTCGAGGTAGAGAAATTTGATGGCAAACACTATTTTTAAGCGAGAATAACAGACGAATTTATTTGGCAAAGGATGAAGAATTTGTCAAGCTATCCAATGGATGTTTGGCATGGTGAGCAGGTGATTTTGATATCAAGGTGGAGAATGTTGGATTTGGTGCTATCCAAAATTACCAACATAAGTAAATCCCATATTTCATGGGATTGATTGAGATATTCTCATATGCTGTGGGATTGAGATATTGGATTTGGTGCTATCCAAAATCCCATATTTCATTAGATTAGTTGAGATATACCTATATGTTATGAGAATGAGATACTCTCATATATTGTGAGATTGAGATATTCCCATATTATATGGGATTGACATATTTGTGGGATTGCTTTTCGGAGTTGGTTATTGAGATAAATTCAATTTGGATTAGGATGAACTTGAAGGCCCAAATTTAAAGAGATAAAGAATAGTTTCCCATAAAAGAAGGAATAAAAAGCATGTGTGGAAAAGGTACGCCATACGTGGTTGCATTTTGGGTTTGTCATCTCTTATTTCGATATATTGTAGAGAGTTATTGCAGAGAGAGAAAGTGCATAGAGAAAAAATAGAGGAAAACTTTGAGGGGTTTTTCAAAGAGAAAAAATTGTAAAGAAGAAGGTTTTGTAGGAGATTGAGACTCTGGTTCTCTCAAGTAAGTTGCATTGTAATTTTTTTTCTTTTTGATTTACTAAAAAACATCGATCGTTTTCGCCCGTGGATTCACATCTATGACAAACATCGTAAATCCAAGTGTTCTTTTTCTGTTATTTATTTTTTACTTTATTTTTATTGCTTGTTATGTGTTTTTGTCAATTCTTTTTCTCGTACTTTATTTGCCAAAGATCAACCCATCGGATTTAGAGCTTCTGGTCACAACAAGCGATATCAGAGCCTGATTTGGGGTTTTTGGTATAGCAGTAAAGGTTTTGAATACAAAGTTTGACGTGGAGAAATTTTATGTCAAAAGCTAATTTTTAGCAAGATTTATGAACGAATTATTTGGCAAATGATGAAGAATTTGTAGAGCTATCCAATAGATATTGTTATAGTGAGCAAATGATTTTGATATCAAGGTGGAGATAGTTGGATTTGGTGCGATCCAAAATTACTCACATAAAGAAATCTCATATTCGGTGGGATTGATTGAGATATTCCTATATATTGTGGGATTGAGATATTCACATGTATTGTGGGAGGGATTGAGATATTGAATTTGGTGTTATCCAATCACCTACATAAGAAAATCCCCTATTTCGTGGGATTGATTGAGATATTCCCATATGTTGTGGGATTAATATATTCTCATGTTGTGTGGGATTAAGATATTTGTGAATATTCTTTAAGAGTTTATTATTGGGATAAGATCTATTTCGATTAGGATGAATATGTATGCCCATATTTAAAGAGATAAATATTAGTTTACAACAAAAGAATGAATAAAATGCATGTATGGAAAAAGTAGGTCATACATAGGTGCACTTTTGGGTTTGTCCTCTCTTATTGAGATATATTGTAGAGAGAGAAAATGTATAGAGAAAAAATAGAGGGTTGGGCTTTTGCAGAGAGAAAATTGTAGAGAAAAATGCTTTGTATGAGATTGAGTCTCTGGTTCTCTCAAGTAGGTTGCCTTGTAATTTTTTTTCTTTTTAATTTAGTGAAAAACTATCGATTGTCTTCACTTGTGGATGTAGTCACATCTGTGATGAATGACGTAAAGCATTGTGAGCAGGTGATTTTGATATCAAGGTGGAGATTATTGGATTTGATGCTATCCAAAATCACCCACATAAGTAAATCCGGTGGGATTCATAGAGATATTCCCATATGTTAGGATTGAAATATTGGATTTGGTGCTATCCAAAATCTCATATTTTGATTGAGATATTCCTTGGGATTGAGATATTCTCATATGTTGTAGGATGGCGATATTCCTATTTTATGTGGGATTGGGATTGTTATTTACCCATTTACATATTCTTTAGGAGTTGGTTATTGGGGTAAGTTCAATTTGGATTAGGATAAACTTGAATGCACATATTTAAAGAGATAAAGATTAGTTTCCCCATAAAAGAAGGAATAGAAAGCATGTGTGGATAAGTACGCCATACATGGGTGCATTTTGGGTTTGTCTTCTCTTATTGAGATATATTGTAAAGAGTTATTGTAGTAATAGAAATTGCATAGAGGAAACTTTAGGGGGTTTTGCAGAGAGAGAAACTTGTAGAGAATAAAGCTTCATAGGATATTGAGTTTCTAGTCCTCTCAAGTGCTTTGTAATTTTCTTTATTTTTAATTTAGTGAAAAAATATCGATCGTTTTCGCCTGTGGATGTAATCACATCGTTGAGAACCACATAAATCCTGATGTTTTTTTTCTGTTATTTATTTCTACTTTATTTTTATTGTATGTTGCGTATTTTTGTCAATTTTTTTTCTCGTACTTTATTTGCCAAAAATCAACCCATCGGATTTAGAGCTTCCACGCACAACATGGAGATCTCGAACCGCTCACTTAGGCTCAATCAAATTAGTAGTCTGAGGTCCTCATCCCCAGACCACCAACGCTATGGTGTTCGACCACATTATAGGCGATCTAAGGATGGTGATTATCGACCTCCTGTAATGCGATATAACACTACAATCTGGGTTGTCCGAGGATGGGGACCTCGGACCTCTTGTAATATAGTGTAAGACCACAGTGTGGGTGGTCTGAGGATGAGGACCTTCGACCGGTTGTCAACTACCCTAAAACATAAAGCACAACTACGAAAGCTAAAAAAATAAAAAACAGAATAAAAACTAAAATTGCTCTAGGGATGATATCCTCAGATATAGGGGAATTTTAGGGAAATCTCATAGCTTACAGCTATATACACTCAGATCCATTGGAAATCTGACCAATACATTTAATCAAGTACAATAACCGCACACTTCAGTGATCTACGCTCCATTCAAATATCATACTTCATATAAGTGTTTGATGTTGCGGTCCATGGAATCTTTCCCTTCAATATTTTTATTGTTTGTTACTTCATTTTAGCAATCCTTTTTCTCTTTCCCTTTTAGTGTTTTTGAATTTGTATTGATTCCAAATCACTTTTTTCGAGGAAGAGGGGGGGGGGGGGGGGGGGGGGGGGTAAATGGACTTTTGCTTCCCTTCATGCTCTAAGCAGCTAGAATTATGTATATGGTGTGACTACAACCATGCATTTGTCTATGGTGCAGTCACTCAAAACATGTCCTTTAGCGAATCTTGTCCATTCCACATCTAAAATTTATGATTGAATTCGAATTTATTAACAATTCTGGAACCCTTGAATATCAATAAATACAATTGTTAGTAAAAAAAATGTTAGGATTTAATAGTCCTCTTAAATACAGAAAGACGAATCCCAAAGGATCCCACCAAGATCGTGTATTTATCCAGCTAGAAATAAAATAGGAGACAACACAAGCCATAATACGAAAAAAAACATGAAACACACACCACAAGAACACAAATATTAATGTGGTTCACCCCAAAAGGGGGTCCACGAAAATGGCAAGTTGAAATACACTATACCAATGCAAGTTACATCATAGATTTTGGGACATAGAGTTACGCCTTTAACCCTAGATAAAACCCAGTCGAGCAATTCCTCTTAGACCTACTCTCCCGATCGACACGACCCACATATCTTTCATCCCTATTCCACAGCTAAAATATTGTCCAGAGCGTGACTCTTGAGAGCAATCGAGAATTTCTCTCACTAAAGGAAAAACCACCTAAAATCTTCATGGGAACCACTTCTCTACAAAAACCACGCTTCTCACTCTATAGGAAACACATATGGTGCTTCTCTCCATAGGAAAAGAGCTTCTCTCTAAAAGGGGAGGCCATACCTCTCATACACAGGAGGCCCCTTCATCTCTCGGTCTCTCTAGAAGAAGCTACATTTCCCATATGGTGACTCAAATAAGACACATCTATTTTTAATCTTTCATCCCATATATATAAAGTTAGGATTCCACACTAAATAGGAAACTTCCAATAAATATTACATATATCTCAAGAACAAAGAAATATATCCCAGAGTTCTAATATTTTTGGATTTCTATTTCATTTAGAAAACTTATCAATATCAATCTCAATCTCAATCTCAATCCCACATAATATAGGATTTTCTTTTATGGGTGCTTTTGGATATTACCGTGTCCAACAATCTCCATCTTGATATCAAAATTACTTGCTCACCATGCCAACATCTAATGGACAACTTTATGAATTAAACATCTTTTGCCATATAAATTCATCGTTGTTGTGAAAAATAGTGCTTGCCATCATATTTCTCCACCGTAAATAAAACACTCACATACTTTGTCATGTGTTTTTCTTCAACCGAACGCACAAACATTAGCCATGTATTAAATCATGAACTCTGATACTACTTGTTATGATTTAATAGTCCTCTTAGATGTGGAAACATGAATCCCAAAAGTTTGATCCCACCAAGATTATGTACTTATTCAGCTAGAAAAAAAAAATAGGAGAGAATACGAGCCATAATACGAGAAATAAAGCATAAAACATACACACCACAAAAACACAAAGATTTATGTGGTTCACCCCAAGAGGGCTACATCCATGAATACTGCAAATTGTAATCCACTGTACCAATGAAAGTTACACTTGAGATTTTGGGACATAGAGTTACATTTTTAACCCTTGACAAAACCCAGTCGAGCAAACTCTTTTAGACCAGCTCAACCGATCGACACGACCCACATCTCTATTCCATAGCTAAACCACTGTCCATGAAGAAATATATCTTCATTCTACAGCTAAACCACTGTTCAAGAAGAGACTCTTGATAACAATCGAAACTTTCTCACACTAGAAGGGAAAACCACCCAAAATCTTCATGAGAACTGCTTCTTTGCAAGAAACCAGCCTAATCCCAAAATATTTATGGGAACTGCTTCTCTATAAGAAAGCAGCCTCTCACTCTGCATGTGACACATCGTGGTATTTATATCCATATGAAGCTCTCTAAAAGAAAAGGCCTTGCCTCCCTTTGCTACAAGAAACCAGTTTCTCACTCTGCAAGAGGCACATCGTGGAATTTCTCTCCATAAGAAGCGTTCTTCTCTTTAAAAGGGGAGGTCTTGCCTCTCATGCACAGGAGGCCCCTGCCAGTCTCTCTCTAGAGGAAGCCAACTGTCCCATATGATCACACAAATAGAGCACACCTATTCTTTCCTCTTTCACCCCATATATATAAGGTTAGGTTTCCACACTAAACAAAAACCTTCCTATAGATGTTACATATAGTTTAAGAACCAAGAGATATATCCCAAAATCCTAATCTTTTTGGATTTATATTGTTCTTTAAAAAATTATCAATATCAATCTCAATCCCACATAACATCAGATTTTCTTATGTGGGTGATTTTGGATATCACCATATCCAACATAAAATTTAAAAATGGCTATGCACCGGATGGGGCTAGTTCTAAAAACAAGGGCCTAGGCCACAAGATATGGCACTAGGGATGGAGCCCCAAGGCCCAATGACAGGTGGGTCAGAGTCACGACAAGGCCGCGCCAGTTTGACCTAGCCCGGCTTTTTTTCCTTTTTGCCTTTTTTATTTTCTTGGATTATATTTGGCCCAGCCCAAGCCCTGAGAGTGCTATGGCTGAGCTAGAGTCAAGCTCCTCTAGCCCACTCAGGGCCAATTCCGCCCTAAAGGGACCAAGGCTAAGGCTAGCTTGGCCCAAAAAAAAAAATACTGCTTTAAGATTGATTAGAAACCACCCAAAATTGAAGGGCGATATCTAAGTGTCAGAAAACTCAAAATTTAATTTTTCCTTTCGAATATAATCATCAAGTGATTTTTGGATAGCTCCCAAAATTTCAGATGAAATAAACCTTCCCAAGTTAGTTGTCTTTCCAAGGGAGTAAATATGCAGTATGCTCCCTCGAGAGCATAGTTACCCACAGTTATTTGATAATCGAAATGCTAACGAAATAATTTTCAATATAACAACCTATCGGCCAGCCAATAAAGCAGTAATAAATTGATTTTTGTTCAAAAATTTGGAGCAAAAATATAGATCGCCAAAGTTGGGATAAGTTATTCTGAATATATCTTTTTTTCCTAAAATAAATAGACTGTAAAATCAGGCATGACAGTCATTGGAGAATACAACAAAGTTATTTAACAATGATTTTTATATCATGACTTGGGAGAATAACCATACTTACAAATTTTATGTTCAAATTTTCATTACAACATGGTATGCTTATTTTGTTATTTTAATTACAAAACATACATTAATTTTATTGGGAACAAACAATGAAACAATACCAACAATAAATACAAAAATTGCATTAATAAATAACAAGAGCAACAGACTAGGGTATGGGTGGATGTGTTGTTAAATAAATAACAAAAATCTTTGTCATAGATGACAAAATTATTGACATATTTATTTATAAAATTTAAAATTTTTAAAATATTGTAAATCAGTCAGATCTATGAATACTTGAAAATCTTTAAAATAGACCGTCTAGATAATGCACCTCAAGATGCACTATTCCTTAGAATGAAAACCCTTTCTTATTCACATCCATACATCTCAAGGTTGAAATGATTAATTAGAGGGTAGTTTTTTGGCACCGGAACATTTCCTTGTAAAATGTTGATGTGCACCATAGTTTTATAATATGATATTGAATATATATATATATATATATATATATATATATATATATATATATATATATATATATATATATATATATATATATATATATATATTCCCTTTTTCTTTAGTTTATTTTTTGTCCAAATTTTTTTTTTTTTTTAGAAATATGGTTTTTAAGAGAAAGTTTATTTTTGGAATACGTATGTAACAATTTATTGGAAGACAATATTTTTAGGGTGCAGTTGGCATATGGATGCATTCGTAGGTGTAGAGGTAAGGTGCGCCTTCAAATTTTTTCATGGTATATAATTTTGATATAAAATATTCTTAGGATCATCTAAAAATCTATTTTTATATCTAACCATAAAATTTTAAATTTCAAAAATGGTTAAAATCAAGTAGATCTATAAACATATGATCGTGAAATTAGACGGTGTAGATAATATGTTCTAAAATGCACTATTTCCGAAACTTAAGGTCTTTTTATTTTTCATAGTCGTACATCTCGATGTCGAGATGATCAATCAAAACGTTTTTCAATATTAAAACTACCTTTTCCGATGGATTTTTTAGGGGCATCAGTAGTTCTACATTATAAGGTTGCATCCTTATATAAATTCTTTCTATATTTTTAAAGAAATACTTCTTCTTTTCTTTTGAAATCATTCACACGTTTCATTCAAACCTTATCAGAGATTATATCAGAAAGCCTCATGGCCATGACTACACAGTATAGAAAACTAAAATATTCAAAAAAGAAAAGAAAATTACAATGCCACATTTATTTGAATCATCATGACCACACCACAGAAATCTCACTACTATTCTCACCCAGCATTGCAAAATTGTTTGCCTCCATATTGCTTTCACGATACACATTGTTAAAACTACATTCCATGTCCCGAATACAATCATTCGCTTCACAAATCAAATTGTGAAGTCTCTATGGATATGCAATTTCTTTCTTTGTCCATTTGACACCACTAGCACTGGCATTTGAAATTTCTTCATCAGTTTGAGTAAACCCTTGAAGCGCAGCCCATGCTCAGATTCATTCGCAATCACCTTCCCTACATGCCCATAACACTTCAACAATACCTTTCCTTCACAATCTCTCACCAAACCCCCTACACCTTCTCTGTCAGGGTTGCATATTTCTCTCCCATCAAAATTCAGTTTTACCCACCATGATTGGGGCATTTCCATACTCCTATACTTATCTTTTTCATTATGATGTTGAAGAATCAAGAAGCTTGATCAAATCCCTCATGTATGAGAGAGTAAAAGTTTTAAGAATGTTTGAAAAATAAAAATATTAAAATTTTAAAATTAAAACAGGGAAGATATATTTTAAAAAACGAAAAAAAAAAGAAAAGAAGAGAAACACAAATACATAACGATGCTTATAAGGGTGCAGTTGGCATACGGATGCCTCCGTAGGTGTAGAGGTAAGGTGCACCTTCAAATTTTATCATGGTATATAACTTTGATGTCAAATGTTCTTAGGATTATCTCAAAATCTATTTTTATATCGAATTATAAAATTTTAAATTACAAAAATGGTTAAAATCAAGCAGATCTATGAACAGATGAAAATCTTGAAAATTGACATGTTTGAACACATTTTTCAGCACCTTGGTTCCCGATGCAGAATAAGGAGGAAGCCGGTCAATAAAGCCTGACAAATAGTGGAAATTTTAATAGTTCTAGAATAGCCCCAAAACTGGTCAAAGTCTTCATAAGGACTCCAAAAGACCACCTGTCAAGTTTCGTCACAATCTGACATGTCTAAGGCAGTGCAGACAAAGAAATAGTTTCTGAAAAATCGGCCTATAGCACCCTGAAACGGACCCTTATAACTGGAACTCTATTTTTCGGTGTATCAAACTTTCGTGGGACCACTGTCATTGGATTCGGCACGGTTGAAAACCCCCTAGGGCCAAATTTCAGCTTAAATAGATAGTCCAAAAAAATGTTATGGGCAAATGATTGAAACAAGAGGAGCCGCATACTATTCATGTATGGCCACCCTGCAATTAAACTCCATTAAAGCACGGTCACGAATAGTGAATTACGACGTCCATATCTCCCTCTTTCGAGGTTAGATCGCCCTCAAACTTGTTGGAGCGTGTTCGTCTCGTCAAGACGAGCGTTTTGATATCTAGTATGCCCGGTGACGACGTCCGAGCAAGGAGAAAAGCTAGAGAGCAGTTATCGATTCGTGAAGAAAGTTGTAGAAAAATCAGCAACGACACGCCTCACTCGAGCGGCCAAATAATGGCACTCGCACATCGGATCAACGCGAGACTAATTCCATCGTGTGCGAAAGGTCCAGGGCCACCATTGGTCTGAATCACATACATGATGAACAGTTGGATTTTGTAGACAAAGACGTCAAAGTGACTATAAATTTCTGCCATCGAATTTTAGATTCCGGCCAAAACCCAAAAGTTGTTAAATCTTCATTTGGGATCTAAATCACGTCTCGTTTGTTGGCAAACGATCGTGACGTCATGCTTAGTATGATCTAACGAAGAAATTGAAGAAATACATCAAGGAACGAGCTATCGATTCGAAATGTGCATCATTCAAGCAAATTTCAAGTCTCATGATCGTGGCTTAAAAACATAATCCGTCGCACAAAATAGGTATCAAATTGATCGTCATGCTGATCCCTACAAGAAAATAATCATCTTTCGATCAAACAAGCATCAGAGCAACCCCGGATCAATCAAGAAAGATCACGTAAGTTTTAAGGCATCTGCAAGGAGTGTTTTGAAATTCTATGAATTGTTGCGCAGGGGCAAAACAATCATTTTACATCTTATTTTCTTAATTTTCTTTAATTCAAAATAATTGTAGTTATCATCAATGAGGCTAGTTTTTGGACATCCACCCATATTTGGGCCCAATTGTATATAAACATGCTAAACCTAATTGTAAAAGACCCACCCGTTCATTCTACGCATTGATCAATAAAATTTCAATTTTTTCCTTGAGTTCGTGGGTAACGTCTTGGAGAGAGAGAGAGAGAGAGAGGAGAAAGAAAAAAATGGTTGGTACCCCTCGATAAGGTAATTTTCTCTCTCCTCTTCTTTTCTCTCTCATCTCATCTTTCTCTCTCCTCTTTTCTCTATCATCTCTATCTCTTTCTCCTTCTTCCTCTTCTGCTCTATCACTTCTTTCCTTCCCTGCTCTTCTCTTTCTTCTCCATTCATGCATGGCAGACCTATCGTCTGATGTGATGTCTTCCTGCTCCTAAGATGTAAACAGTGAGCCGGGCTCTAGCCTGAGTGACGGGTCGGGCCCCTGTCAAAATTCCCTCGTCTCTCTTCTGTCACAGACGGCGAAAGCCCATCACCGTCTGTGTTTTCTCTCTCTTCCTCTTTTGCCACAGACGGTGAAAGTTCATCGCGGTATGTGTCTTCTCTCTCTTCTTCTGCCACAGACGGTAGAAGTTCATCGTCGTCTATGTTCTCCCTCTCTCTCTTCTGCCACAGACGACGGGATGTTCATCGCCGTATGTGTTCTCTCTCTTTCTCTTTTGTCATAGACGGAGGAGGCTCATCGTCGTCAGTGTCTCCTCTCTCTTCTTCTTCTACCATAGATGGCAGGAAGTGCATCGCCGTTTGTGTCTTCTCTCTCTTCTTCTTTTGCCGCCGACAGCGAAGGCTTAACGCCATCTGTGTCCTCTCTATCGTCTTCTTCTGCCATAGACGGCGGAAGTCTATCGTCGTCTGTGTCTTCTCTCTCTTCTTCTTCTGTCACAGACGGTGGAAACCTATCGCCGTTTGTGTTCTCTCTCTTCTTCTTCTACCACAGACAATGGAAGCCAATTGCTGCCTGTGTCATCTCTCTCTTCTTCTTCTTCTTCTGTCATAGACGGTAGAAGCCTATCGCCGACTGAGTTTTTTTCTCACCTCGTCTCATTGCCTTCCATATCTGCCTTCTCTTTTCCTTTTCCTCTTTCTCCCTTTCTTATTCTCCCTACATTTCTCTCTTCCTTCTTCCTCTTCCTCTTTCTTTTCTTTCTCCCTTGTTTTCCTTCTCCTTTCTCTCTCTTTCCCTTTTTCCTTCCATTCTTCTCTTCTTCTCTCATTGTTTTCTCTAGATCTGCTCCCTTTCACAATGCCCCCCTGAAAGACTTTTGTCACCTCCGGCCTAACCTATCGAACTCTCTCTCTCCCTCATCCACCACATGAAGGAGAAATCGGGTTTTGCGGCTGATCGCACAACTTTCAACATCATTTTAGGGCTTTGTTGCTCCAATGCACGACATGGCTGGTGTCCATCAAACCCTAGCTCTCATGAAAGCCAGTGGCTTCCCACCTGATAATGTTTCTTGTGACCTAATTGTTCGGGCGCTATGTTCTTCTGCATTGGAAGATGAGGCTTGTGAATTGTTCAAAGAGATTGCTTCTTCGAATTTGAAGTCCCGTTCCACTTCTCCTCTTGATATGTTCACGTTTAACTTCTTGGTGAGGCATTTGTGCAAGACCAGGGCCATGTCTACGGTTTATGAATTTATCAATGAAGCTCATGCTCTAGGGCTTGAGCCTGACCTTGTGACCTACATCTTGATTGATGCAGTTTGCAGGAGCAAAAACTTGAGGGAGGCCACAAGGCTTCTTGGGGTGCTTTGAGAAGTTGGCTACAAGCCTGATTGCTTCCTTTACAATACCATCATGAAGGGATATTGTATGCTAGATCGAGGAGCTGAGGCGCTAACTGTTTATAAGAAGATGAGAGAAGACGGGAGTGAACCCGACCTTGTGAGTTACAACACTCTCATTTATGGACTTTCGAATGCGGGGAAAGAGGATATTGCTAAGAAGTATTTGAGAGTGATAGTGGAAGAGGGACATTTGCCTGATACTGTGACTTATACATCATTGATGAATGGAATGTGTATGAAAGGGGATGCCATAGGTGCTTTGGAGCTCTTGAAAGAGATGGAGGAGAGAGGGTGTGAGCCTAATTCCTGTACTTATAATACATTGCTTCAAGGGCTGTTCAAGGCAGGGAATATGGATAAAGGGTTGGACTTGTATGCGGTGATGTAGGTGGCGTCTATGAAGGTGGAGGCTGCTTGCTATGCAGCCATTGTGAGGGCGCTTTGTAGGGGGGAAGGGTGTCAGATGCATAAGAGGTGTTTGATTATGCGGTGGCAAGCAAGAGCTTGGCAGAGGTTGCAGCATATTCAGCTCTCAAGAGTTCACTTAAATGGCTAAAGAAGTCTTTGAATAATGTAAGAATCCTCTCCTCTCTCTAGTTCTTTTATATTTTGAGTTTCCTTTAATGTGTTTGTTTGTTAGATGTACTTGCAAACTCTTCGCAGCATTGTCATCCATGATATTTCTTCAATTTCAGCTTTGAAATTGCATTTTTAACTGTTGGTAAGCAAATATGATCTGTCTTCAGAAGGACAGTGTATTTATGTTGGTCTGAATCTGCCTTACTCTCATAGAATAAACTTTCATCGTACTATTCCGCTTCATTCTTGGATTTGCATAAGCATGATGGCTGGGATTTTCAAGTTGCATTAATTTTTAATGAGTACACCTTTGAGGAAATGTTTATTTGCATAGACTGAGCTTGATCCGGTTCTGTCTTCTTGTTTACCTCGTTTGATCAACTAACTTGTTAGGCCAGGCAAAAATAGAATGTATGAGCCTCCGAGCTAACTATTTCTTTAGTCACAATGACCCTATCTTCATTTGTGCTTTCTTCTTTTCTTTTATTATGCTCAACTTGATTCTAGAAACACTGATATGTTTCTAAAGGATCATTGAGTGCTCGAACTATTGTCGTATAGAGGCTTTTTTTGGTTGGCAGTTGTGTTAATGTTTCTTCCAGTAGCACAATTGGGACTGTGTTCTACATGCACTGGGCTAGTTTCCTCCTAGTCAAAAGTACGACTGGGTGTTAGAGACAGCATTTTTCTTTATTTTGTTTGTTCTAGTGACATTTTGAACTTCAGTTTCTGACATTGTATCTGTATCACAGCAATTCATGGGAGTTTATTAATCATTAATTCAAAGCTTGTGACTTAGGTTTGCCTCTTTAGATTTGCTACCAAAACTGTAGGGATAAAATAAAAAACTGCCATCTAGCAGGGATCTCCTTGCTTTATGAAGCTGTTGGAAGTAGCTCTTTGTAGATTCATTCATATCATCTTTGCCTTCAGAATATCTCTCATCTATATAATAGAATTTTCTCATACATAAACAGACATTAAAAACATAGATTTTGGCATCGTCCTTCAGGATTGAAATGAATATTTTTCATTCAGAATTCAGGGATGACTGAAATAAATTCTTCCCCACTCATAAGGATTTTGTAAACCTTTCTTCCAGTTGATCTTCACTTTTCGCATGAGTCGGCCACAAAATCCTCTTACAGAACTTTTCTTTTATTTCAAGACCTGTGGCTTCAAAATGTTTGGTGTCTTTGTGAGAACCTGAGTTCACAGCGAATTCTAATTCAATCATGTTGTGACTTTTCAATGCTTTTCTAGTTTTTTTTTAAAAATCTAGGAAATGGTGCGACATAAGTTTGCAGAATTTGCTGCTGTGTTAGAATTTGGGAAAGTACAATAAGATTGTTGCGACTTTTCAATGTAATGGGAGAAGGGATGGCATATCTAAAATACTTCATTGAGTGTTGAACCATATTGAGTTATTAATTCTTGATGCTTTGGGATATCCGGATCTGTTATCAATCTGATGTGGTGGTTGGTTTTTCAATCTCGAAAACTAGGCATTTCCTCCTAGAAGGAACAATATAGTTGATTCCCTGACATTTTAAGCACTAGGCCTAATGGGCATCATAAAAATATGTGATGCAACGATCTGTTTTGCAAATAGGTTATTCCTAGAATCCTACTAAAAGGGTCCTCTTTATGTATCTCAAAACTCTGTGTTTATCTTAAATACAAGCCTCTACGCTAATTGCAAGGAGCTGCTCTCAATTGGGCATGAGATTTTCTATAGATGATTGCGAGATTGGTCAATTTCCAACTAGTTATGAGTATACTGTGCGAATCCTATAGTCCAGAGTTTTGTAGCTATTTTGGACCTTTGGAAGGCTAAATCTCTCTCTTTGGGAGTGAAAATTACATTGATGAAGTCCACTTTGTCTGTTATCTCCGTTCTCTATTGGTTATTCCTAATGAGGTGGCAAGGAAGCTTGAGCATTTGATATAGAATTTGGTTATTGGGATAAAGAAATGGAGTCAAGAAATATCATTTGGTTATTGGGATAAAGTTTGCACCAGTGTTTTAAAAATCGGCGAGTCGAACCGGACTCGCTCGGTTCAACTCAGGAACCGGCACAGCCGATGCCGGTTTCGATACAACTCGTACCGGTTCCGATACAAAATCGGGAACCGCCCGATTCTAGAGAAAAACTGCCGGTTCCAATCCGGTTCTACCTGGTTCCCTCCTTGCACGCGTACGTCACGCACGTGCACGCGTGCGACACGCCACGTGCACGCGTGTGTCACGCACGTGAGGTTACCCTAATATTTCTACACAAACATTTTAATCTATATTACATAGGTATTTATATACCAAAGTGGAATACCTATCTTTCGATTAGGGATAATTCTCAAACATCATTAAATGAAAAGGGAATTTAAATATATTCTATTAATCATCAAATTATAACTACATATGGTGAGGTGGCGTGGTAGTTAAGACCTTTGACTCTTTATGTGACCTCTCAAGGTCGAGTCCCTCCATGGGCGTTATTTTTTTGTGTTGTATAGTTTTTGTTGCATATATTGTATAAATATTTTTGTAAATAATATAAAAATCATAAAAAAATGAAAAATTAAAAAGTTATTTTTTTGTATAGCAGTTAATTTTTATTGTATATAGTGGTATAATTATTTTTTAAAATAATATGAAAGGCATAAAAAAATAAAACATAAAAAATTTATTCTATTTGAAATCTCCAGCTTTCTACTAACAATCTCTTTCACTAAATTTATTATAGAAACCTAAAAAAATAAATTTTTGAAAAATTGAAGTGTTATTTTCAAAATTATTACGCATTTTATTACTTTTTAAATTGATAACCAAATCTTTTACTTTATTTATTAATTTTTACATTATAAATCATGTAATGTATTATTTTTCTTACAGTTGTCAATAATACATTTTAAATTAGATAATATTATAAAATATTTTTAATTTGTTATTATTTGTCTAATAAAATAATTATAAAATATAAACTAATAATTATAATTTCAGTATATAATATTATAATTAGTTAGGTTTTAATAATTTTGGATTATAGTTAGTTAGGCCGTAATAATTTGGATTTTTTTAGCGGATTAGGGTTTTTCACCAAAACGAGATTTTAATGACCATTATTTCATTAATTAGTCTATTCTTTATAATAGTTCATGTATAATTATATATTTTATCTATGATAATTCTATGATTTTTCTTTTATGTAATGTAAATTTAATAGTTAACATAAGTTTGTATAGGGAAAGAGCATCTCACTATACACAAATTGATGAAAAAAATGAAAGTTAATAATATAGTAATTTCATTTCTTATTGGATTCCTAAAAAATAATATTTATAATGAATTTTAATAATTTTTTCGAATTTTTTTGAAGCTTTAATCCGACCGATTCAGCCAATTCTCGATCCAAATCGCCGATTCACCGATCCGAATCGATTTTTGAGATACCCAATCCGAATCACCGATCTACTTTTTAAACCACTGGTTTGCACATTTAAGTGCGATAAGGGTTCGGAATTAGAACACCGTGAGTAAAGTGTTTAGTACAATAGGTCAAAAAAGACGATACTTTTGGACATTGTCCGTACAGTGATTACTCTGCAAGTAGATATAATAATTCGCCAGCAGCCTGCACAATATGATAAGCGTCCGGGCCGAAGCGCTTTCTTTTTAAGTTAGATATTCCTGGTTCTAAGCCGCTTTGCTTTTTGAGCCATTATTTTGTAAAAGACATACCATTGCTTTCATAAAGATAAGTGGCTCCTTGGTGGTAGAGCAAACCTCACCATGCCAACGATCCCCATTTAAAAAGGGCTTTTTGTTGCCTTAATTAAGAAAATACCGATTTTGGGTTGGGTGGGGTTCCAACACACAACCCCTTGAAGTTACGTGCTCATGCCACTTCGCCATTCCAATATACGTGAAAAAAAAGAAGAAGAAGAAGACTCCTGTAATAAAACTTGAGTGGTTCACGCCACCCAATGTGAACGGTCTTGTATTGATGATGTGTCAGCAGTTGTTGACGTGTTGACATATGTTGACACATAATATTCGGGCTATTATAGAAAATAATACTGATTGCCACTCGTGTATAAGATATATTAACTAAAGGGAAAATTTTATATATAGCAAAGGCTCTAAACAATCAAATTAAAGGTTACTTAAAATTTTTTACTAGAAGATGATTTTTTGATACCCAAATATCTTTAAATTGATCATCTAAACATCAAGATGCACATGCATGAGAAAAAAATGGATTTCAAGTTTTGAAATAGTGTACTTTGTAATGTATTTTTGGACCATCAATTTTCAAAATTTTCAAGTTTTTATTGATCTATCAATCTACACTATTTACGAAGCTTTAAACTTTATAAATAAAGGTAAAAATATATTTTAATGCTATCACAATGATTTTCAGTATTGAAACTATATTTTTTGACACTATTTGAAGGTAGGCTCTAATTTGATTGTTTAGAGCTTAGGCTCTATACAAACCGCACCCTTAACTACATGGTGATGGTGAAGTACCCCTACCCTAGGTGAGATGCAACTATGTAAAGAGGTCGTATGGCTAAAGACGGTGTTTCAAAAAAAAGAGAAAGTATCTCAAATTAAGTCAAGTTATCTATTGAAAATAGTTTCATGCAAGCTGCACTGCATTTCTACAATAAGCGGTCCAGAGGTATAAAGCATCCATCTTAAAGATGGATGCAAATAGGTAGTCCATCTAAAAACAAATGTAGCTAGCGGTCCAAAAGTTTTATTAATATAAATATTATTCTTAGTCTTCAATTTTTTATTTTTTTCATATTCATGATCTCCCGGTTAAAGATTATATATTATCTAAAAATTATAATCAAATTATATTTAAAAATATATTTATTGCCAAACCCTCATTTCTACTATATGCGGGCTGGCCGTATAGAAACTGTGTCTTTCTCTATTCCTGTATACTGAGAGAGTAAAGTGGAATGATTGCATAGCGGCCGAAGTGTAGAAGTGGCCGGTTCTTGCCAGTCCCGGAAAAGATTCACGATTTTATTGGCTGGGACGGGTAATAACAGTGATCAACTTTGGAAAAACGGACCTATTGTAATAAATACTGGGTGGAAATTCTACATCTTTGTCAGAACATGGTTATTTCCTTCTAGCATATTTACCGTGAAGAAAATGATAAGGCGGATTCCCTGGTTAAAGATGATGTATTTTTACAATGTGCAATTTCTTTTTTTATTGATGTGTAATACCGTTGTAATACTTTCTTAGTTATACAAGAATGATGTTCAGGATGGTGATCCTTGTGTGGTCTTGGGCTCCTATCAAGATGGGAGTTAGCAGAGTTAGCATACCTTTACCCGATTGACCTCAAAATATCTTGGACCATCTCAATTTGCCCAATTTACCAGAGATTGGCAAGATTATAGAGAAGGATAAGGGTTGCTATTGGACGTGTGGGAAAAAAAAATAGGAGCAATAGTTTAAAACCCAGATTGGTGCGAAAGATCGTTCCTGCAAATCTATGACAGATCGTTGGATCGGTGATTCGAATCCGATCTAAATCAATCCAAAAAATATTAATAAATAAATAAAATAAAACTATGATTTGTGAGATGGGGATTTAAAAGGATCTAAAAAAAAACATTAAACAAGCTTAAAAAAAAAGAGAAAAATAAAATAAGAGGTGGGATTTTAGGGGGAAATCGGGCTTGGACATATACCACACCCAGAACAGGTTCAACTCCAAGTAATTGCCATCCAGATTGGTGATCAGAGTCAAAATTTACCGTGCAAACACTAAATCAAGGAGTTTTTAAGGGCAAAGTGTAAAGTATGGAAATACCACTCAATAGACTTTTTTTAAATGGAAAAATTTTATAGTGCCAAGACTCTAAACAATCAAATTAAAGCCCACCTTAAAATTTTCACTAAAAGAGTTGTTTGATGTCCAAATATCTTCAAATCGATTATCTCAACATCAAGATATATGAACATGAAGAAAAACAAGGGATTTCAAATTTTAGCAATATTGTATCTTGAAACGCATTTTGAACCATCAATTTTCAAGATTTTCAAGTTTTCATCGATCTGCTCGATCTACACTATTTTCGAATCTTTAAACATTATTAAAGATACCAATATATTTTAAGGCTACCACAAAGATTTCCAACATTGAAACCACATTTCTAAACACTATTTTTAGAAACCGCACCCTTTTTAAATTGGATGGATTCTCATAAATGTTGTTCTGAATTTCTAAGGTGGAGTGGACAAAATGTTCCCCCTTAAGTGTCAAAGTCGATTTCATCATAATAAAACACATGGATTGAGTTATTTTTTTACCAACAACTAAGTGCTGCATCAACAACAACATCCATGGATTTGGATACAGCAAATCGAGAGAGAGAGAGAGAGAGAGAGAGAGAGAGAGAGAGAGAGAGAGAGTGGGGAGTGGGCGGTGGAGGGAGGGGGGAGAGAGGGAGATGTCAGGCTCAAGATCTTCAAGTTCACCAGCTGATCACATTATAATAAAACACATGGATTGAGTAATTTTCCAGATATTCTCTGACAAAAAACAATCTTGCTGCACTTCAGCAAATTATAACACAGCAGCAAATCCTGCTGACCGAGGAAAACTATTGCTCTAACTAGAGAAGAAGAGTATTGCTCTAGCTAGAGAAACCAACAAAAGTATAACCTCATATCATAGCAAAAGATTATTAGGACTAGAGCAGATTTAAGGTTTGGTGAAATGCATAGTCATGCACAAATCAATAACAGTTCCCAGCTCTTCGAAATTCTTTAGTAAGAAGCCTGCAAGATGGACACATATAAGAACAAATTCCACCTGTCACACGCATAATGCATGCATGCAAAAATATCAGAGCAAGCAAGCAGCAAGGATAACAGATATATATTCTTCAACATCACAATCATCTTTTGATGAAAGATTAGGTCAATGTATGAAGAGTCACCATGTCCTTCAGAAAGTAAATTTTGATGCCATGTTGCATCTGGTAAAAGAACACAAACCTCCTATATCAACAAGTAGATGGCGTATCGGCATTTTCAAATGTATAATGAAAGTGTAAATATCAAACAATACAATAAAAGAATGATGAGAATGTATATTTCAGCATTCCCCCACAAACTCAACATAGGATAACTACAACACAGATATCTACACGTAAGACTAATCTCTCTCATACGGGCAGTAATCTCATGCAACAGCTGTATCATAAAATCATGCAACCATACCTCTAGAAAACTATATTTATGGTATTTGTATGACCCAAAATTTTGCACACATTCTCTTCTTCTCAATAATCAATCCCCCAAAAAAAAAATTTCAATTTGAACCCTAGATATGGTTAAAATAAGTCCTCTCCAACAACGAATCGAGGCCATTCATTTGGTGAATTTCAAGATCTTAGCCTTTACAAACTTGAAATTATTATTTTCCTTTTTAACATTGTTCATCTAATGCTAATAAAACCATCTAAAAATATTGGAAAAGAATAAATCCCTCTAAGGCCTAGATCTAAGCATCTTATCAAAATGGACGGCCTACGTTAATTGGGTTTAAAAAATACATTCTAAGTTCCGATTTCAAATTTTTCTTTTTTGTGATTGATCATTACAATGAAAAGAGTGTATATTTCAAAATTTGGATCAAACAGATGGCCCTAACATGGTTTTTGAAGATTGTAGCATTATATTACTATACAAACATTGCATGAAATCATTCCCCCTCTCATACTAGATGCCACTATATAATCCATAAGCGTCAGCTGATCCATTGGAAAAGCCTCCAAACAACTTGAGAGTGAAAGGTATCCTCTAAAGTTACTTCTGGCTCCATGACTCTCATATAGCAACTCCTTAAACTCACACCTCCTTCATTTAGATGAAGTCTAGATAAAGTTCAATCCAAGAAAGGTAGAACTTGGACGGACCCAAAATCCATGATTCTTTTTAGGTTCATTGCTAACAATATTGAAACAAACGACATGGAACCGATACCCAACACAAATAAAAGGGCAATTCTACAGAGAAGGTTATACATTTAGTTCAGTTCACCCCCTACCTGGCCTACAACTTCGCATTAAAAGTCAAGGGAAGTGGCCAAGAAAACAAATTATGGATTACGAAGAAGTGAGGAACGAAAGATCCAAAACATGCCTTAAAGAGTACAATCCCGGTTAGGAAACAATAGAATGAATATCCAGAAATATTTGACGGAGGATACTGTTGATACTTGCACTTTGAAAACTCTCACAAAGATTGAAAAACAACATGGCCAGATGATCCAGTAACGACAAACAGACAACACAATATTTATACCTAGATTGCCACAATCTAATGAATGGGGAGGCACAAAGACTATGTCAGATAAAACCATAAAATGAATAAAACGTAAAAACCAAAAACTCCAAAATACAAAATAAGAAGAATAGCACAGGCAAATCACATAAATAATTTTTTCTAATTAGGTCTTAACATGGTGAAAAGGTATGTAAACTACTAATGAAGAGTTCCCAAGTGTTATACACAGTTCAAAGTTTTTTTTTGGAAACTAATGGAACGTGTAGAAAGCAGAAAGTAGTTACAATGGTACCTAAGGTACAAAGACAGAGCACAGAGCCGCACGTTGTTCCTAATAATCTTCATATTCTTCCTAATAATCCCCGCATAAGCCAAAGTATCAGCCACTTTGTTTGCCTTCCTATGTTCATATTTTACAATAGAGAAATTCAACATGTCATCGATTTCCTCGAATATGCTCCCCAGCCTCCAGGTAATTGCAGATTTCTCCCCCTAAACCATCTAATAAACATCAAGGAAGTTGCCCACAAGAATCCCTAGTTGTGTAACCACCTTACTTATATTCTATACTCTTTTTCCCATTACGGAGTCCCAGTTGCTTCTGCTAAAGAAGAATCTATGATTTCTTGATGCCTAAATTAACACTTCAGAATTGCTCCCGCATTCCTCATTGCACCTACAAAACCCACAGGATCCAGGTTTCCCTTTCCAGCTCCATCCAAGTACACAGATTACCACATACTAAAAACATCCAAGACTTCATATTCAACATAGGATTGCATTTCTAAGATACTTTGGGTTGTTTATGTTTTTTTTTTTTTAACAAAATGTAGGTCTTTTATGTTAATACTTAATAGCATTCATTTTAGGAATCTTCCATAACATAATATCCTAACATAACATGCAATCAATTTTTTCTTGGGTCTATGATTGTCTCTACTAGGAACTAGGGTCTATGATTGTCCCTTTAACTCTACAGTTCCTATCCTTTCAAATGCAGTAGGATTTAGCATGAAGAATCAACCACCAGAATATAGATATTTCTCCATATTCCAGATGGTACCCACCCAGCCCAGCAAGAAACCAGGAAGAGAGGCAAGCATAACCTAATGAATTTCAACAGAACATTATCACCCTGGTGCATGTCCACGAACTAAAACTATCAATGAACCAATAAATGGTTCATTGGTTCTTCCTCTCCTTGCATAAAATACACATTTAAACCAAAAATATGCCACATGGTGATAAATGGTCGACCAGAGCCATTTTGCCTTGTAAACATGGGATAAGAAAGTTAGGAGTCGGGCTTGGGTCAAGACGGTAGCGGCTGGGTTTTCTTAGCACAACGTCTCAAGTTCCATTCCTATGTAACCTTGTCAAAAAACAACCAAAAAAAAGGATAAGAAAGTGAAAAGCCATGACGGCCTTCCTCCAAACTCGTTGGATTGGTAAAGCAGGATGGGCCTCCACAAAGTCCACTACATACAAGAACTTTAACTGATAACATGCAAGTAGTATCCAAATCTTACACCAGCTCGTATGGTCAATCACCCCTCCCATGAACCTTTCTGATTCCCACCTCTTCTATCTCTCTGTCTCGTAGATTTCTTCATAGTTCCAATGTTCAACAAGCAACCTGAAGATCAAAAGTCCACCATGCAATCCAGCACGCTTACTGAAGTCATGATTTCCAAGAATTAAACCTCCCACAGAAACTATCCAATCAAACCTTCTCCTGCTCACAGCAAGAACCCTCATGTTTCAACTTAATCATATATGGCGCCTTCATGATTCTTTTCCGCTGCTGACAATTGCAACACCATGTCCCATGTTCCACACCCACCTTTGACCTGCCCATAATCAAATTGCACATAGCCTTCAGAACCTCGACATTGACTTATACCTCACCAATGTTTTAAAATGCGGCCACATCGCCCAATAAGGCGCTATGCGCTGGGCAGCGCATCGAAAATCCCCGCATATGCGGTTTGGAGAGATGCACCCACATATAAGCCGCATCTCTCTGCAACAGAGCCGCATAAGCTTCCGCCATTTTTCTTCTAAACTGTACCCCTCTGGCAAGGGGGAAAGGTCATTTTGACCTTGAAAAATGGACAAAAAGGAATTGGGGGCTATTAAACCTCCAAACAACATATTTCAGCCACATCCATGGCTTTTATTGGATCGATTGAATCAAAAAAAAAAAATTGGGCGGAAATTTTATTTGTTGAAGTTCTTCGATTTGTGCATTTGTAGATGCTTGGTTGATGATTATTGTATTGACTCTTCTTAAGCTTCACTTTAAAACTCTTTAATCTTCATGGACTTCGAGTTTGTAGCATTTTGTAACTTTAAAGTTTGTGGTTGCAGATTTGTGCTTATAGTTGTTGATTGTTGTTGAATGTTTTATGAAGCTAGTTTTAAGTTTCTAATTTTTAGTTTCTATCAAGGGATAGTGGATACAGAATTTCCGACAGCTAGTACTTTTGGAGTTAATGAATAAAGTAAATACTTATTATCACATATATTTCCTCCATATTTTTTTCTATGCATTAAACTATTATTTTAGATTTTTTAGAATTTCTTTATATTTATTGACCGCATCACCGAGATGCACCCGCATCCGGACTGCATCGCCACATCGGCCCCCCCACCGCTTTCGGCCGCATCCCGAATTTTAAAACATTGCCCCTCACAAGGGAATTTGTCTACAATGGATGCCCACCAGGAGATCATTCCATTTGAAACTGAAAAAAAAATTTCCCCCATAATACTAACAATTCTCAAAAGCCCTTTCTCGAAAAGCGCCATTCAAAAGAGGCCATCGGAGGTAAGTTGAAGTAAGGATCTCAACCCCACCACCATTAAGGCAGCTATTCCATCTGATGAAGAACTAAAAGAAAATTTTGTTGACATTTTGTGCGCTGCATTTTCTCTATAGTTTATTGAGGGGTATTTTGGATATTTTTTCTGTAATGGACTTCTCTAGAATTTACAGAAAAGCCAGGGGTTCCATTTAACTTTCGAGTAGGGGAAAGATTAGGAGGGGAAGATTGGAATTTGAATTTGAATTTAAAATTTTTCTTGGGAGGTAATATTGTGCATGGGGGTTAGTATCCATCAATATTCCTAGAAACTTTAATTGTGCATGGCTTGGAAAAGGTATTTTGCATGGTTTGGGAGGGGGTAGAATCCATTGTCGTTCCTAGGAAAGTTAAGAGGGCTTTGATTTAGAAGTCAAGCCAAGTCTATTAAAAGTGGGAGACTCTACCCTGATGGAATCAATGTATTTTGCTATAAAAATCCAGAAATCAGGAACTTAGTTCCTATTTTGGCTGGCTTTGGACCCTTAGACAGGCCACTGAAGCTAGGCTTTGTTAGCTTCAACCCATTGTCATTGAATCACAGTTGAGATCCCTTATATTCTACCAGATTTTGAGCTATTTCTCTCTCTTTTCTCTCTGTTTTAAATCCTCATCCAATCTACCATCATCTGTGGTCATGCTTTCTGCCCCGAAACCACTTTTTGAAACGTCCTAGCATCAATTTTATCCCCAAACTTAGCTCCAATGCATTCCCCATTCATGCCAGACATTAATCACGGTATCATCTGCATATTGAAGTTGAACTTTTTTTAATATACATCCCAGGGAATAGAAGCCCTATATCCACCCTAAAGAATCTCCCTTTCGGGATTAGATAAAGATACGTAAGTTCCCTCACCTCATGTCCTCCAGCTCTTAAAGAGCTTGTTAGATTACCATTTAGAATAATTGGAAATGAGTTAAGAAACATATACACCCAAAACCCACTAAATTCACCTTTCACCAAACCTACCTATCAAAAAGCAAAATTAACAGACCAAAACCTTCAGCTTTGAGATGTTTACTCCAAGATGCATGATGCCAATTCCTCTCCAAAAATTTTTAATCACTAAAAGAAATAAAGTATATTCAGAAGCATGAGGAGACAATTATTTGCTTGCAAATCCATTGCAGATATACTGAAACTAAGGACAAGGTATCCCCAAGGGATGACCACCCATACAGAAGGAGTCCAGAGCAGTGTGGCCATCTATGCTCGATCGCGAAGCTTAAAAAATTTAGGCAGGAAATAATACCATCCGATGAGCCATACTCGTGAGCCTCTAAATCTTGCCAAAATCAAAATCAAATTGGAAACAAATTCACTTGCAAATCATTTGACACCTAGAGGAATATTGGGCAGGAATGCTGAACCTATATTTGCACAAATGTCAGGTCTGTTTTGGCACTAATAATAAATGGCCCGCCCAAGGAGCTGAAAATAAAGCAATAGCCCTTTCACAAGAATTGGGCATCACAACATTGAGATCATGGACTTCTTGAGACTAGTGCAAGGAACAATTAGCAAATTTCTTGTGAATAACTTGTCTCAAAAATTTTCCAGAGATAGCTTCTTTGATTTCATAGTGCTTTTCTGATAACTAAAGAAAAAATAGGCACCAGTGCCACATAGAATAGAGATAAAAAACCATGCATCATCTGGAGTTTAAGATTTACCTAATGTTCATGCCCACCATCAGTATGATCTTCATGGCCCTCCCATGGGTGGCGCAAACCCTGACAAAGATTGGAATGTAAATCCAACTGGAAGTCGGATAAAAGGTTTCCATCAAAAACATAAGGGACATGAAAATTTACCAAAAGGGCAGCTCCATCTTGCTTAGCCCTGTACATAATCCAAAACCTACAAAAAAAATACACAACGAAAAAAAGATTATCATTACTTCCAATAACCAAGTCAGATTAAAAGTGCATGAAAAATCTCAAGAGAAGCAGCCAAGGCTGATTTTTATACCACACAAAAGAAGATAAGGAACATATGATAAACCTCACCAAATGAAATTCATTTACATAAAAGACTAATTGAAATCTAAGTTGAAATTCATCATTTATGTAGAAGAAAAGCCAATATTAAAATACCCTTTTCAAACTACGGTGGCAACAAGTACAGCATAGCAGCATTTGAACTTCAGTAATCCTAAATTGTAAGTTGTGATGTTGTTTTACTGCCTAACATGCCCAGATATGAATAGGGATACAGGAAATTCTTGAAATTTAGGATATGGATATGGATATGAGTATCCTAACTAATAAATCAATAAATATGTAGTATAATTTGTATATCCAACATATTTACACATATATAAAACATGATAAAGCATATTATTATGGGATTGTATAAAATGAGACCGTTTACCTTTTGTATAGGGAGGTCACAATTACTTACAACCATCTGATGTGAAATCTGATAGCTTAGGTGTGTCACAAAGTTCGAGAAGATTTCTTTTGAACTTTGAGCTTGTTCAATGGAATAAATGAGGCCACCAGATTTGACATCCAATGGTCAAGATCAGTGGTTTAAAAATCGGTGAGTCGCAACGGAATCGCCCGAGTCGACACGGGAATCGGTAACCCCATGTCGATTTCTGTGTAAAATAGGGAATCGCCAGATTCTAGAGTAGAATCGCTGGTTCTGAACAGTGAACCGCCCATATGACGTCATAAACCGGTGAGAACCACCCCGTATGACGTCACGGATCGGCTGTGGCTGACATCACAAAACCCCGCGCGTGCGAAGAAATCTCACACAGTGAGTTCATGTTTTGAACGTGGTTCTCGCCTCAAGCAATTCTTCGTGAGGGGAGCAATTGCTTCTTTATATAAGCATTGTTCGTCCCACCTCTCTTTGATGTGGACAATTCTCAATGCCCAACGTTGAGATCTTAATTCAATATAGTGATTTATTATAGTTAAAGTTACATAACGTGGCGGCGTGGGGAGTTGGTTATCACACTGGATTTTCAATGGGAGGTCTCAAGTTTGAGCTTTGGGCCGCTGTTGTAACGTTTTTTCTTTTGTTTTAAATAATGTCATAAAAAATAATGTGTTTTACTTTTGTGTTTTACTTTTGTCTTAAATAATGTCATAAAAAATAATATAAAGGAAGAAAATAATATCATCAAAAAAAAAATAAAGAGGAAGAAAACAATCTCATAAAAAAAAAAGAAAAAAAGGCGTTTTATTTTTATCTTCCAAAAAAAATAAAATGAAGAAACTAATGTCATCAAAAAACTAAAAGAAAAAAGAAAAATAAAAGATAATACAACAAGCATTTCTTGTCAAAAAAACAATTTATCTTCCAAAAAAAATAAGAGGAAGAAAATAATGTCATCAAAAAAATAAAAGAACAAAAAAAATAAAAGATAATACAACAATTCGAGATTTTAGTGGTCATTTTTTCATCGATTTAATCCCTTCTTTATTGTAGTCCATGTATGATTATATATTTTATTCATGATGATTCTATGATTTTTCTTTTATGCAATGCAAATTTAATGATTAACATAAATTCATACAGGAACCAACATAAATTCATACAGGGAAAGAACATCTCAATATTCACAAATTGATGAAAAAAATGAAAATTAATAATGTAGTACCCTCATTTCTTATTGGATTCCTAAAAAACAATATTTATAATGAATTTTAATAAAATTTTTGGATTTTTTTTAAAGCTTAATTGGACCGATTCGGCCGATTCCCGATCCGGATCGCCAATTCACCGATCTGGATGGGTTTTTGGGGAGACCGATCCGGGGCACCGATCCGTTTTTTAAACCATTGGTCAAGATTAATTGTGACCACCTTGCATCAAAGGTAAATGGTCTCATTCTATACTTTCCCTATTATTATATTTTGGGAAAGTATAGAATGAGACCATTTACCTTTGATACAAGGTGGTCACAATAATCTTGACCATTGGATGTCAAATCGGGTGGCTGCAATTATTCCATTGACCAAGCTCAAAGTTCAAAAGAAATTTTCTCGAACTTTGTGACACATCCAAGCTATCAAATTTCACATCAAATGGTTGTAAGGAATTGTGACCACCTTGTATCAAAGGTAAATATGGTCTCATTGTATACAATCCATTATAGTTTATTCACATTCTGTTTTTTATAATTATGTCTTTAAACTTAAAAAGTATTGTAACAAAATCTGGTTTCAGTATCAGTATTAACACAGTTCAACACCGGCACTCTAAGCATGTATAAGTATGCATGCGTAATAGTTTCTTTTAAAAAAATAAAAAATTGTCATGCATCATAGATTGTTACACCTCCTCTCCTACAACCAAATCAAACTTGAAAGGGAAACACATGCTTGAAAATAGAGATAACGCTCTCAAAAGGAATATAGATAATGCTCCCACAAACAAGGAATTATCAACCCCAAAACAAGAATACTATCAAAATGCTAAGAGGTGAGCCTTTTTAACGTAACCAGGAGTTTACAAGGGTCAGATTGCGCTGTATCTAGGTTGAGAGTGATTAATATCCAACTGCACAGAAAAAACTCCAAAAATCCCTACTTATATCAAAATAAGTTTCAACAAACATTATGCATATAGGAAAAGTTTATGCGTTGCCAAAGGTTCATTTGGAACTGAACCTTTAGTTAGCGTTATGGTCAATATCTATCAGAAAATTTGTAATCAAAGTTTTGAACTAATAATCTTTGTTTATAAACCCCTTTCATAGCACATGGATCCTTTTCAACTCCTTGTATTTTTTAAAACAAGCACTTTTTGTCAAGCCTTGTGTATTCAACAAGTAACCTAGAGATGAACACAAATCTCATAGGAAGCAGCCTTGACTTACCACACTTATATAGAGAGTCTATCAAGAGTGTTCTTAACAACTTTATCCACTCCAGTGCAATTAGATTATAGACTCATTAATAGTTTATGAAAAACTCAAACTTTCACTTTACAAGATAGGTGAAAATGACTTGTTATTACCAATTTGAACCTCGTAATCTAGGATTTCCATTTAGCAAGGTTGGGTTCCCGATTGGTATTTTACAATTGGTTTCAGCCTTATTTCTCTCAATGTATGCAGTATCACTTCCCTTGCAAGGCCATTAGTCGGTGGATCTGCCCTTTTTTTTTTCCTTTGATTTGAGATATTCCACGTAAATGTTATCATCCACTAACAATAGCTTATGCTCCCTAGACTTCCGATTATACATCTTGCTTCCATCAACAAATAAGGCTGCTTGGTCATCACAATACACAGTGATCGCAGGCACAAGCTTATCTCCGAAGTTGCTTAGCCACGCTACTTTCCCACTAGCACCACAATGCAAGGAACTCTAACCATGATAGAATGAGTTATGCCCGTCTGTTTCTTTGATCTCCATGAGACCAGTGCTCCTCCAAGAGCAAAAATCCATCCACTCGTGGACATAGATTCATCAGAATCTTTATTCCAATCTTAGTGACAGTTATCCTTATTGGGATATTTTCAGCAAGGATTTTTATAGGGATATTATCAAGTGAGCCCTTTTTATCTGAAATTTATAGGTAATTTATCAGGAATTCAAAATATAAAAAAATACATTTACTATGAATATTTTTATTAAATAATAATTAGATAATACCATGAAAAAATACCATGTTCTTGGACGGTTGGACTTCCATTTTTTATGTTCATAAAAACAAGAAATTGTTTTTTTAACATGATCAACCTCATGCGTACCATATAAAATATTTCAATGCAATCCTCTTTATCTAGCAACTAACAATCAATTATTAATCATTTATTGGTCAATGCAGTTTTTGGGCAAGTTGGCAATTTAAATCAAACATGATATCATCGGGAAGATTAATTAGCACAGTATTATCAGGAAACTCTTGATTATCGCAATAATTTCATATTATCAGGGATGTCACTAAGATTCCAATTAGCAATGTTGTATCCTTCCATTGCAGCTAGGTACACCATGTAACATAGTCCATAGTCTACAGTATGCTTTAGATAACTCAGTACTCTATATACTGCATTCCAACAATCTTGACTAGGATTACTGATGTACCTACTTAACTTTCCTACAGCATATGCAATATATCAGATCTGGTGCAATTCATAGCACACATCAAACTGCCAATGATTTTATATTATTCTAACTGGGATGTGCTACTACCCTTTATTAGCTATAAGCTGCATATTAGAATCATAAGGACTACAAGCATATTTACAGCAAAAAATAATCAAATTTCTCTAAAATCTTTTCTATATAGTGAGATTGAGAACGTATTGTAGGTGCCTAGTTAAGGTGTCCATAACTAAGACAAAGAGGTTGGGCTCAACACTGACCCCTAATGTAAACCTATTGTCATTGAAAACTCATTTGTCTCTCCACTAGTTGTTCACACAGTAGCTAGTGCTCCCTTGTACATATCTCTCACCAAGTCGATATAGCATCTAGATACTCTTTTCTTTTCCAACACTCACCAAATTAAATCTCGAGGTACTCTATCATAAGCTTTATCTAATCAGTAAAAACCATGTGGAGGTCTTTTTCATTCACCCTAAACTTCTCAATCAGTTGCCTATGTAGGAAAATAACCTCAATTGTTGACCTCTATGGCATAAAACCGAATTGGTTTTCTGATACACTCGTTTCATACCTTAATTGTTGCTCAATTATTCTCTTCCACAGCTTCATAGTGTGCCTCATAAGTTTGATCCCTCGATAGTTCGCAACTTTATATATTCATTTGTTCTTATAAATAGGTACAACAGTACTTTTCCTCCATGCATTTGGCATTAGTTTTGCTTTCAACACCTTATTGAACAGCTTGGTCAGTCAATCAAAGTCAACCTTCCCCATGCACATCCAAACCTCTATCGGTATAGCATCTGGTCCTAAAGTTGTTCCCACCTTCGTCCTCTTCAAAGCTTCTTTTACTTTCGATATCCTTATCCTATGAACGTATCTATGATCTCCGCCCTCATTTATGTCAAAAGTTCCTTCTACTATTGTGCTTTTATTGTGTTCATCATTTAATAACTTTTTAAAATAAGCTCTCCACCTTGCATTGACCTCTTAATCCTTCACCAAAACCCTTTGATCCTTACTCTTAATGCATTAAATATTGTCTGGGTCCCCACACTTTTTCTCTCATTTTCTAATTTGAAGACATCTTTTTCACCTTTTCTTGTTCCCAGTATATTGTATAAATTATTATATGCCTTAAGTATAGCCTTACTTACTATTTGTTTAGTGTTTTTCTTAGCATTTTTATACTCTTCTAAGTTTTGATCATTTCTATTAATTCCAAGTTTTATAAGATGATCATTTTTTGTTCATGGCCATCGGAAGCTCATCACTCCACCACCACTTTTTTTTTTTTTTTTTTTTGAATGAAAACGGTAAATATTATAATGGTAAGAGTTTTTACAAAGTAAGGGTCAAGGTAACCCACGAACCGGGTCTCTCAACCAAAGATTGATCACTAGGGAGTGACCTGTTCTAAAAGACTGGCTCTAACATCACCAGTGAAGCAAAAGATAGGGCTTATATAATCTGCCTGTTACAAGATAGAAGGCTACAATCTAGAAAGAGGAGGTCTCCCTGCAGTGCTAACAATATAAAACTCCCTGTTGTGCGTGTCTATACGCGTACAACAGGCTGGTTCCTAGCAGCTTCCTTGGCGAGACGATCTGCAAATGATAGGGGCTCATCACTCCACCACCAAGTTTTCTTATCAGAAGTTCTTTGCCCTCTAGTTTCTCCTAAAACTTCTTTTGTCACTTTCTAAATACAGTCAGCCATCACATTCCACATAACGTTGATCTCATGTTTAGCGTTCAAGTTTCCTTCTTTAAGTAATTTATTCCTAAATAAGTCTTCTCATTTTTTAAATTCTATCACCTAATTCTTGGACACTGTCAATTTCATCCCTTCTCTTTCATCTCTTTATGCAGACGTCCATAACCACTAGTCTGTGTTGTGTAGTCAAACTCTCCTGGATAGCTTTACAGTCTTTACATGATGGTCGATCTACCTTCTTAACTAGGAAGAACTCTGTTGGCTTTTATATAATCCACTTTTACAAGTTATTAAATGTTCATCTCACTTTTAAAATAATTGTTTGCTATTGCTAGGTGTAGGCCATAGCAAAATCTAAAATAGCCTCACACATCTCATTTCCTTCACCAAACCCATATCCCCTATGTATCCTTTCATATCCTCTATTATCCTTCCCTACATGACCATTTAAGTACCCTCCTAAAAAGTCCTCTCTCCATTTGGTATGTCTTCGACTAGTCCATCTATGTCCTCCCAGAATTGTTGCTTAATTCTATCCTCTAGTCCTACTTGTGGTGCATAAGCACTAATTACATTAATTATCTCTTCCCCTAATACAAGCTTAATTAATAGGAGCCTATCACCTACTCTCGACATTAGCTACTATATCTTTCAATCTTTGTCTACTATTATGCCTACTTCATTTTTATTATTATCCTTTAGTTTATACCCATCTATTTCCTTAGCTTTTTTTCCCTTTCAACAGTTTCCTTAGCAATCATCAATGAATGCAATAAAGTATTTCTTACCCCTATTGGTAATGACATTATTTACTTATAAATATCACCATGAACTTAAAGCAAGCAACTCCGAGTTCCTTTCTACATTATGGAATGGTTTTCTAGTGGTCTTTGATCCTACACATGTGGCGCAATTCTGACAATGGTCCTCAAAACATTCAGGTACATGTCCTAAATTAACCATGTTTTTAATTGAATTGAAATTGACAGGTCCTAATCAAGTATGCCACAGGTTATAAGAATCAATCACATACACACGATAAGCATTTCTATTCATCACATTCAAGTTGAACACGCTACTCAAAGCATATCCCTTGCTCCCTAGATTGTCATTCTTCGACAAGATTACATTATCGGACAAGACTACATATTATCGGACAGAAATTCAATTTGAGGCCACAATTAGTAAAATGGTGGGCTGAGGAAGGTTTTAGCACATGCTAGGCCACACATTGGTCAAAGTGAGGAGTTCCAAGAATTGAACTGAAATTCAACATTCCCTTGACCAAATAACTGGGAAGTGGAGTGGGTTCCCATGTCGAGACCTGACTTTTCCCCCACTATCTGATGGGTCTTGAACATGTATCTACTATTCTAAACATGTCAAATGGCTCCCAAATAATGCACCATCCATTGCCTCTTCCCAAAATATTGGCCTCTGATACAACAACCACATGTCTCATTTACTATACTTGGAAATTGCTCATTCTTTCAAAGTTTGGAATCTTCCATGGTGTGACTAGATTTCTTACAAAAGATGCAATATCATTTGGTTTCTCACCATTGACATGCATTTTTATCTTGAAACCAAATCTACCTTTCCTTTTTGTAGGAGGAACCCATAATTAGGCACACCATTAATCCTATTATCATTCTTCAATTCTACATTTCTACTATCATACTCGGACAGAAATTCATGTAACATGATTTCCTATAAATAATTTCACTGAAATGACTAACAAAGTAGTTCTTACATGGATCCTCTTAATACATTGTTTTGAACACTGCCCACAGTCCCTTAATGAGAGTATTGTCCATTTATGGACTCATTAAGTGCAATCCTCCATCTCCCATCCTTGTAGCTTTTCCTTCTCATTCTCATAATTTGTATCTGCTGTGGTGATGTGCGGGTTTCTTTACAACCAATGGGACTTTCAAGAAAATAATATAACAGATAACTTTTTGTATCCATTTTATAATGTCTAATCCTTCAAAACAACCAAGTTCAAGACCGTGGTCCACAGTTTTAATAGAAACCATATAGATATAATGGCCTGAAAGATACATATTAAATGTAAAACTATACATCATTTGGCTCCGAAAGCAAAATGAGGTGAGACTAGACAAATGAAGATCCTCAAAATCGATGCCTCAAATTCTTGTCAAAGCTTCCTCAAATAATCCCAATCAAAACCCCTAAACCAGTTCTGGGTTTTCTGCTCCAATCTAGGGCATCCGAGCACTTAAATATTTTAGTTGAATAGTAAATCCAAATTTCAAATATCTCAAATTCTAATTATTTTGTATTTTTTTGGGTGAAAATCGGGCATGGGATTGGATTACGAACATAAAAATAGGCTTAGGGTTTGATTTTCATCTAACATTAACCACCAGTTTTGAAAAAATTGCAGTTTTTCAAAACCAAGCAAAAACTTGGCAGATTTTTTCGATCTAAAAAATGTAGTTTTGTCCCTCAAATCTGGGTCTTCCAATAGATAGATCAGAGCAAAATCTACTAGGTTAAGGGCTCCAATCAAAAAACCAAAGAAGAAAGGCATGTGAACCTTCAGCCCCTTTTATTATGTAACTTCTACAGTATCAGGGCCCAAGCTTCACAGTACTTGGGCAAGTTTGTACAACACTCGCCCAAGTATTGTACAAGGTACCCTTAGGTACCATGTTCCAAGCTCGGCATTCTGCCCAGCCAAGTAACTCACCTGAGTCCAAGTCAATCCGGGCGAGTTTTTTAGCATTGGTTTGTGCATGACAACTGTCACATAGACACACTAGGGTTCATATATGTTGTACTATGCCTTTCAAAGTACAAAATGCCAAGCTCACACCAGCATAATACCCAAGCAAGCTAACCCAAAACTACCTCATCTACTGCCACTATTGTGTGTGCACTATTGGTGCCATTTACTCCACCTTATGTGATGTACCATCTATTATGAGCAGCCCACACACAAGAATCCTTTCCTGACTTTCGGAAGTGACAAGGACTCTTTCACCACTACAAGCCCTTCTTTCATTTTGTTATTTCCATCACCTTGAAGCAGCCTCATGCTTGTCCATCATCAAGGGAAAAGAACATGGAATGGACTCCAATGCCCAGGTGGCAACACAAAGATAGGAGTAGATGGAATTCTCCAATACAACAGATGACCAATTTACTCATGCAAACCCATGCCATAAGGCATACAATTTAGCCTTGAAAATTATACATGGACAGGATACGCCAAAAAATGTAAGCCACACATGTTGAGATAGAAACGACAATTTTGCTTCAAGAGACCAACATTAAAGAGACAACAAAACAATTTTAAGACATATAGTACCCCTAACTAACATATAGATGCCTCAAAAAGAACGGACATAGAATAGGAACTCACCAATCCCCACAGCACACACCCCTATAGAGATGTCAGTACATCATCCATTGGGGATGCAGCTAGAAATCAGGTGGGTAATTATGATATTAGGGATTTAGGACAGATCCACCCTATCAAGGTAGGCTTTGATATATCAACTTTCGTGGTCTCACCTCCTTGCCCAATATGTCCACTTTTGAACCTGCTAGTAACATCAATTAGCATATGTTAAGGCCAATGATAGGCGTGGTTATGAATCATGCCTAAAGGAGATTGCAAATGCCAGTCAAGAGAGAGAGAGAGAGAGAGAGAGAGATTTTAAATGGAAGCCTTTATACTTCTTGTCCACAACAGTGGTGTGGCCACCTTCTAGTCTATTTTCTATATACTACTCTAATGTTGTGGCCAGATCCTCTCAGAGGTAACCTGATTGAAGATTATTTCTCGTGAAAAAAGACAATCCCCTGATATATATAAAAAAGGAAAAAGCGAAAAGTGTAGTTCCTTCTAAGAAAGGGAACCCTTCTAAGAGCATCACATTGCAATTCCTCAATTAGTAAGTTCCATGTCGCAATGGCAGCGTCAGGTGCCTTGCAATAAGTGTCACACCACTAGATGCCTATGCATACTATTTGCTTGAAAACTGACACTACCTATTGTTTTGAAGTTTCTAGTTTTGGATCTTAGAAACAAGTGAAAGGTGTAGTTAGAACCAATCTGGTTTCGAATCTTGAAGAAAAATGGATTGAGCCTTGGCCCCATTGATACCATTGTGGAAGCCTTTCTTGACAAAAAGAGAGGAGCCCCAATTTCAAACAAACAATTTGAGACCAGTTAGGACTCATTGGGCCAATGTCAAGGTGGCATGTGCTGTTACTAAGAGCGCAAAATAGGTTGATAGGGTGTCACACATGTCGTTCCTGAAAATTCCCTCCATTCAAGTGAAACCGAGGTTGTCACAAGAGCTTCCATTGAAATTATCACTTCAGCCTTCAGCAGGATCCAATGGGAGGGCCATGTGGATGGGGATGAACTCAACCAAACAGTATCTTTTCAGTTAGTATGCTTTGAACAACTGATAGTTGCATGCCTAGAATCTTATAGTGGACCTGATGCAGTCTTTGATGAAGTTGATGTGGTCTGCTTGTTATCAAAGATGCCCCAATTTGTCTGAAGCAAAATTTTCTAAGGGTGAGCAAGGCGGCCCGCCACAGGATGTGGCCAGTGGTGGCAAAGACAGGGCAGAAGTATGAGTGGATAAAATTGGTGATTGAGCTTTGGCGTGATCAAAGAGGTTTAGACCTCACTATCAAATTTGGGAGGAGAAGGCACAATGGAGGAAGAGGTCGTCAAGGTTTTCCTCTAGCTCTTTCACCATAGGGCACCTGTTTTGTAGGGGACTGCCTCCAACTAAATCTGCTTACTCCATTGTCCTTCTTAATTATTCCCTTTTCTTTCTTGCATGAACATATTAACCCAGATCTTAAAGCTTCAATGACATATACTTCAAGCTTTTCTCAAAGGATACAACCTCCCTACAAATATTATATAACCTCTAGGGTACAAATGCATGCAGTCTAAGATAAGCCACACTGGTTACATAATCTTCTTTCATAGTGTTGTCACTGCCATTTAATCCATAAAAATAAACAAATAACTTTTGGATCATTTGAAGTCTTGGCAGGTCAGCTACCAATTTCTAGCAATCATGTTCTTCGCTAAGCCACTTATGAGTTCAGTTAAACTATTTCATCATGTATCCACCAGTGCGCATTTACAATCAACGCAAGTAAAATCCACTGAATGTTTCAATTATGTCTATTCATCATCTAAAAGCACGCATGTATAATTCAGGGTAATCCTGTCGAGATATATTTGTAGTTGTTACTTCATTCAATTTATCATAATCCAAAGCCCGTTTCAAAAGATAAACAATACAATCCCCAAGCCCAAAACTAGAAGATTATCTTAAAGGAAATTATAAGTTGCTCAGAAGGATTGTGGAAAGCGCCATTGAATTGTGTTCAACATCTAGGCAATGGCGCAGAACATCATCTAGATGAGAAAATTGTTTCCATGATCCAAACGTCCAAAAAAGGGCTCCTTTTCATTTAAATGGGGAGAGATCAAAGAGCATATTCATGTTCACCATAGATATCAGTTGAAAATAGCTAGGGCAAGTTCGATGTTTCAAAGAAGTTTGAAAGCATTTTTACATATAACGGAATTTTAAATCATAGAACATACGTATCAAAGAGGAGTGATCAAAAACTCTTTACAATGAGAATGGAAAATTAATGAAATTCCAAAATAGGTCTAGAGAGATAGAGGGTGATTACATACCACATCATTGCACACATGCCTTTGCCAGTGACGACATGCCATCGCTTGGGGTGATGGACTGTGAAACCTTTGTACGTGGTGCTGTGACCATCTCCGCCTCCTCCCATGTCTCTCTCAATATCTGCTTCCTTCTCTTCTTGATTGATTTCCCTCACTCTTTCCCTATTTCCAGCGACTCTCTATCCTGCTTGGAATTTTAACGGCCTTGCTTTCGAGGGATCAGTGGACCGGGTCGGGTTTGGCGAACTGTTAGCAAGTCAATATATTGACCGGCAATAATGGAGTCGATCCGGATCCGAACCCGGATTTCGGACCTATTCGGATCACTCAAAATTTGGATCAGAAATCTGGATCCGGACCCTTAGGTCCAAATTGAAGTTTAGAATCGGATCCAGGTCAGGTGGATCTAATTCGGATCCAAATCCAACCCGATTTTTTTTAAACAGTAAATTTTTATTTTAAATAGTATATATATAGAGTAATTCGGATCCGAATATCTAAGATCCGGTTTGAACCTGGATCCAACTCAGATCCCATGTATATTATTCGAATCCCCCCCCCCCCCAATCCGACCCGTTCTCACCCCTAAATATATCGGCAAACTAAAACATTTGGTAATAAATTGATTTTGTTCTAAAAAGTATGGAGGTAAAAAATCGGGTCACATAAACAAATCGTCAAATATTAGTTAAGTTAGAGAATCATAAATATTTTGGACTGGATATACAAAGAAAACACGGTATAAGATTATGAGTTGCAATCAATGATCCAAAAAATGCCGAGCGGCATCTAGGCCTGCTGGATCCAAGCCGTCCACTCCTAGACGGGAGCTCAGAACCTGGACAGGCCCATAGAATAAAAAATCGTTTTAAGGTCATATTTAATGTATAAAATTAAAAAATACATATTGAGACATATTTTTGTCCATAATTCCATGCATTTCAAATTCAAAAATCAAACTTTTAAGTTTAATCTTCAAAACATTAGCGTATTAAACCATATCCATTGCCCATACCATAATCCAAACTCTACGCACTTCATAGTACATACACAAAAAACCCTCTAATAAAACTATAAAATCTCCAAAACTAAATCTAACATCAATGGGTTATGATGTTTAGATTGATTTCTCGCAACTTTGAGAAACTATTTGATCCTATGAAAATCACAAAAATCTAATTTTTGAGGTTTCTACCTCTCTAAAATGGGCACTAATGGGTTTAGGTTGAAATAAACTTAAATCCCACCTTTTTACCATCTTATTTTTATTAAATAACCCAAAAGTACCAACGAGAGTCATTTTCGCTCTTATGCGGAGTGCAGGCCCTGGGTGGCTGCCAAGGGCTAGGCGGCTGCATAGGCATGTGCCCAAGCACCAAGGGGCCGGCCACCCATTTTTACCGCCTACACATGATTGTCCAGGCTACCATGGACCACATAGGCCCTAGCCGGTTCGCCCTTTGGAAGAATGGTTGCAATTGTTATATGGATTCATAAAACTATTGAACTATAACTTTTATGTCCTTACCTAGTATCTTTAGAGTCATAGTTGACAAAATTTTATTTGAACTATCAAATAAATACAACAACAATGCTTACTTTGTTGTCCCGATACAAAATATATAATAGATTAATTGAGAGCAGCCGATATAACAAGAACAATAATACCTAACACAATAACTACATCAGCAAATAGCAAATGTACCAAAGATATGGAATTATTGTTGGAAAACAAAACAAAAACAAAAACAAAAACAAAATTGACCTTCAATATAGGATTGCTATTAACTAAAACACAAAAATCTAAAAATGTAAAATACCGATCCATCCAAATTGCTATGTTGTATACAATAATAAAATAATATTTTTTTGAAAAGGTGAAATTAAGCAAACTTCTATACAAGGAAAAAACAATAAAATGCTGAGGCAAATCCAAATATTCAAAGCTCAACCTAAATTCCTAGTAGCCTAAATATTTGCTTGTAACTGAATCTTTCTTACTTTTTATAATGACGCTCTATATTATGAAGAACAAAAATTTTTTTATTGACGTACTCTTCCTCTAACTCAAACTAATATATGGTTATTTTGATGGATTATTTTTTGGAGAATATATTACACCTTTTTAAGGGCACATGTTGGGGAAATTTTTTGTTAAATCGATTTATTAATTTACTTCCACTTTTAATATGCTTATCTCTAAACAAAAATTCAAGGGTATTAAATTAATGAGGAGATAAAATTACAGGGAAGAAGTTTTTTTAAACAATATAAAATGTGGATTTATATTGGTTCCATTAAAAAATTACTTTATCTTTTGAAAAATTTGGATTTCTTAATGGATTTCAAAACATAAAATTTTTTGAAAAACTCGTATTTTAAAGGGAGACTTGTTAACAATGATTTGGATTAAAAAATATTTGAAAACGACATAACGGATGGGGGCTGCTCTTGACCCAAAAAAATGGAGGCAACGGGTGTTATATTGGGAGAATAGCGTTTTTCCCAGCGAAACGAAAAACTGAGAGTCTACTTGAATAAAAAAAAAGAGAAAATGGGAAAATAATAGTTAAAGTGGAGTAGTCATGGTGAACTATTCGAAATCTACATTATTTCATATTTGTCAAAAGATATTTTACTTAGTGGGAGTATACAGTCAATTTACTCCCTTGGGTAAAAAACTACCTAGAATTAATTTTAGGATTCCTAAATTTTAAAAACTACCTAGAATTAATTTTAGGACTCCTAAATTTTTGAAATATAACATCTTCAATATATAGATTAACATCAATAAATAAATAAATAAATCCCTAATTGCACCCTTTATGCAGTAAAATAATAATAATAATGTCTTGAGATCGACCATAGATCATCAAATTTTTAGATAGTTTAGAATTTCAAATTTTTCTTTTGTAAATATTCATCTAGTGATTCTTAGGTGGCTACCAAAAGTTTCGATCGAAAAAACCTCCCTAGTAGGCCTTCTGACCAAGAGAGTATAAGTACATTATGCTCCCAAGGGATCGTAGTATATGTGCTCTTTATATTTTAAGAGATTGGCTACTTATGTCGGGGTGGCAACCGGTCGGTTTACGTGCAACGGGTCGACCTTGATCCTGACCCGCATCCGGTCTAAAATATAAAAATTATATGTTGTAATTATATATTTTGTATATATTTTATGTCAGGTATGGTCAACCCCCAACTTGTCATGTCCAAAACATGGACTCAGACCTTGACTCGGTTGGGTTGACCTGCCAGATTGGTGACCAACTCGATTGCCACCCCCTATATTTAGGGCTATTTATACAACAATTGACCATTATTTTTTATAGTTCATATATAATGTGTTATTATTTTTGTTAATATCTATTTTCAAAATTATTTTTGATATTTCATATATAATGTGTTATTATTTATGTTAATATATATTTTCAAAATTATTTTATTGGCACAACTAAGAACTGGACACGATTTTAAAATTTGGTGAAGCTTTTATTTGGTTTGGTTTTTTATTTTTCTAATGCATAAAGAGGGTTTTTTTTTTTTTTTTGGAGGGGGGGGGGGGGGGAGTTACATTTTGAAGATGTTAAATTGAGAATCTCAACAGTAAGAATGGATACCACAATGTGGTAACTGGGTGTGGGGATGCTACCACCTTGACCTGAGCCCCTTTTCCCATAAAAAGGCTGTTATAAAATATATAATCTACATGCGCTCTCATTAATATGAAATACTGTATCTGGGGCAATTGATTATATAACCTATTATTTTTCACACAATTGGTGTTTTTAAGCCTTGTATAAAGCACTAATTTTGAAAATTTTCAATTAAATCCCAAAGAGAACTTTCAATATTTTAGTGTTCCTAAATACGTATGTTCAGTTTTGGATTCAAGGGTTTGACCCTCTTCTTCTCTTTGTTTTGTTTTGGATTCATGTGTCAAAAGAAGTATGCAATTGACTTGTTGCACAAAAGCTCAAATGGAGAAATGTAAAGCTATTTCAACGCCTACTGAAGTTAATAGGAAATTGAGAAATGGCATGGGGAAAGAACTCGTGGATGCATGAATGTACCGGCAACCAGATGAGGGTTCAATCTATTTCACTCTTTCGCGATCAGATATTTGCCGGGACCGTGAAAGCCTCATTTCGAAACATTTTGCATATTTTGTGGTGTGTGAAGGGTACAATCCATTATGGGATTGTGTGTGTGTCAAGTTGTGTGATGCAGATTATGCTGAGTGGTTTGACAACTCGTAGATCAACTAAAAAGTATGTACTCAGGTTGGGATTGCGAGTGATCTCTACCTGAAGTAAGAGGCAACTGATGGTGTCCTTGCCTACTGATGGAACCAGAGTGCCTAGCGGCATCCATTGCTGCTAATGCGATCTATGTGCGTCATGAATTAAGATTCATATTTTGTAGTTAGACTATACTGTGAGAAAGAATGTCATACGACTGATGTTTCATGCAAAGACAAAACACATTGGGGTACAACACCATTTTATTCGAAAAAAAAGTGTTGAGCGGATACATCAACTTTTTACCTGTAGCAACAGGGGAGCAAACCAAACGTGTTCACAAAGGGTTTGCATTTTCTGAAGTTTGTAAAGTTCAAAAGGCAACACAGAGTTATGAGCAGAACGTCAATGCTGAGGGTAGTGTTGAGAGTCACTGCTGACTCTCGCACATGGGCGAGGCGCCGTGCTGGCTAGTGTGGTGAAAAACATTCCACTGTGGGTGTGGCGAAAAATACATAAGATAAAACAAGTTTCTCATGGATCAATTGAAGTTTACTTGAATGTAATGGTCTTTATTTTAGGTTAATTTATTTGGTTTCTATATTTTGTTTAGCCAAAATATTTCGGTAAATATTATGCTATAGTTTTTTGGAAGGTGAATATCAAAATGTATTCCATGGTGGGAATCAGGTACATATCATGGGTACGGTTGTAAAAGGTTTCAAAACCTTGATCATGGGTGTTATGTTTATTAGTTACCATTAGCATATTAATGATTCAGATAGTTACTAGCAAAGGGTACGTGCTCAGCACGTGTTTTGGGGACACTATAATTAAAATTTAATTTTGCCTGATGATTAGAAATATTGCTTGATTTAAAAAAATATTAATTATATTTTAAATTTCTAAAAGTTTATTTTTCTATGGGATAACTTTGTTTTGAGGAACGTAGAGAGCCCTATTTAATTTTTTCCAATGAGATTGGTTATTAGGTTCTTGAGGTCGAATCCCCAAAATTTGAGGTCCAAGAAACATTCATGATTTAAGCTTTACGCAATGGAGCAAATACAAAGTAAGCACTATGCAGCAAATCTTTTCACATCATTTATTACACAATAATATATTCTCTTCTCTAAAACATTCAAAAAAAAAATTTCTCCACTGAGTATTAGACCCTCATTAAACCACCCAGGCACTACCTTCATGCACGACAATAATCATGATATAAGAAGTTATCAATACCACTTAAAAAACAAGTGATCTTTTGGCGCATTATATTGCATTATCTTACTATAATTTAGAGTTAAGCTACAGGCTCGAAGTCTACCGGAGAGAAAAGGTAAAGTTGAGAGTGGACCAAGCCAAACATAATATACTATTAACATTTGGAAGAATAATATGGTCATATGGCGCCTGGATTTTGATCCATGAAATTGACTATAATTTTGCTCTAAACTGTTGGATTTGGTGCTATCCAAAATCACCCAATACAGAAATCTGGATTGAGATATTGATATTTCCTTGTGAGAGATTGATATGGATAAGTTTTTTAAAGGAAATAGAAATAAAAAAAGATTGGTACTCTTTGGATATATCTCTGGTTTGAGATATATGCAATATCTATAAGATGAGAAATATGTAATATCTACATGAAGTTTTTTATTTTGTGTAGATTTTTTACTTTATATCTTTATATATATATATATATATATATATATATATATATATATAGGGGATGAAATGTGTAGAGAATTTGTGTGCTCAATTTGGATCACCATATGAGAATGGTGGTTCCTGAATAGTGACGAGTTGATTTCTAATACTTTATTTGCCAAAAAAACAACCAGTTGGTTTAGAGTTTTTGTACGCAATATAAACCACTCCAATATGAACGGTAGAATTTATAAAATTCAAATATCTAGCTAGCATCTTTCAAATCTTAAAAAATTCCTCCCATTTGTATAAATTACAGTAAAAGAGATTTTTTGTGATACAAGTTATAGGGACTATAGCTTATTTTCGATAAGAATAGATATGAGATATCCGACTTCATTTATGGTATAACTCTTGATATAGTAAAATATAACTTTCGACGATAATGATGATGGTAAGGAGGATTTTTCTTTGTTTTTTTTATTACATTTCACACAATTAGTTTATTACAAAATTGCACTACAATTTTCTCCTTTTTCTTTTGTCACTACATACACGTGTTTTTGTTTAACTTAAACGATGTCATTTCACTAGTGAGTAGTGACTGGTGAGGGATTTCTATGAGTGCCAGTCTTCTGAATCACAGGGCGAGCAACCTTCTTGAGCAATGTCGTGTATCTGAACGCCTGAATCATATACAGCCCCTTTTGTCCAATCAGCGGGAAGAACACTTTGTGCCCATATCCATTTACCATCGTACCCCCCTGTCACAACTAACCTAAATTGCAAAGCCCCTTGCGGTACTCTGTTTGTATCCCAAATTGCTCCATGATTCCTCGTCATATAACGCCAATTCGAAGAACCCACCTGCAAAAAAATTCCACATTTTTCATGAAAGACCTTAAAGATCTCTATTTTTTTTTTACTTGTTTTGGGGAAAAAATGGGTATAGTTTCTTATGACCTATGAAGCCTTAGGCTAGGAATTCATGCATGGATTTTATTTTATTTTTTTGTGTGATTTACGTATGTACTTTAAATTTTTTCTTAAGATACAAAAATACATTTATAGGTGAGAATTACAACGAAGGTCCGTCAATCTTTTTTTTTTATATATTTTTTCAAAATTGCATCTCGGTAAATCTTCGTGCCTTTTTCTTTCTTTTCTTTTTTTTTTTTTTTTTTTTTTTTTTTTTTTTTTTTTTTTTTTTGCCGTACTACCCTAAGGGCTGCCCTACTAACGAAAAAACTAAAAAGAAAAAATTAAAATTCAGATCGAAGATTCCATCTGACCAAAAGGTAATTTTAGAAAAAATAAAAATAAAAGGCAGCTTGGCTGATCTTTTTTTGTAATTTCTGGTATAAACGAAATATTTTGTATTTTAGAAGAAAGTTTAGGCTCTGTATGTAAATCACTCTTTTTTTGTTTTAAAAAGATTTTCTCAACTTACTTGAGCAACATCGACTGCAACTATGTCTGTTTGGCCCCCTTGATACACGAATTTGACGGCCAGATAGTATGGATATTGGCTACTCTCTTCCACCATTACAGAGAGGTTCTTATTCTTATAGTCACATGGTACCCTGCAACGCAACAATACATTACAACAAAGAACCCAACTGTTAAAAAAATAAATAAATAAATTAAAAAAAAAAAAGAAAAAAGAAGAAGAGTAGAGAGAGAGAGAATTGGGTTTTCACCTTTTATATTCAACAACTGCAACCCCAATTTTTTTTAGTTGTTGTTTCATTCCCTTTCTAGCCATCCCGAAAAAGGCAGCACCACTCAGCACAAATTCGGTGTGGTTGTCGTAATTGAGGTCAGTGACGATAATCTGTGATCCCCCTTTGCTACATACAGTCCAATCTGTGCACCTAATCTGCTCAAGCCCAAACCCAATTCAAGAATCAAGAGAGAAAAACGAGAGAAGAGAAAGAAGTTTTAGAGAGAGAAAATAGTAAAGCAAGCACCTGAAAACAGGCGCCACAACCAATTCCTTCTCGGTACAAAGCAGAGCTTGTAGCAGCAACGTATCCACCATTGAAAGCCAGTGCCATGGAGCCATAACCGCACGCCCCAGCTGAAAATCACAATCTCCGATCAACAACATAAGGCAACCGCAAAACCCATAAAAAAAATCCACACAAAATACGGATTAAAGGAAGAAAGACAATGGAATCGTGAAATGGTACCTGGAATTGCAGAAGGGGAGGAATAGTAGGCGACCTTTGATCGATGGACGCATCGATCACAGGCCATCGCAGAAGAGAGCGAAAGAAGGAGAATAAAGATGAAGAATGCCATGCTTTCTTCGATTTGAAGGTTCAACAAACTACGAATGTGAAGAGTGTGAAAATGGGGAGGTTTTATAAGCAATTTGTGTGTGGATAGAAGTTGTCAAAATGCATAGAAGGTGAAAGAAAGCAGGCAGTGGAATACAGGTGAGTCAAACCTACTACCATTTAGAGAGAGAGAGAGAGAGAGAGAGAGAGCTAGCTGGCTATTGTGTTGGCCAAAATAATCAGTGCTCCTTAGTGGGACGGAAAGAGACGGATAGGCGCGCGGCTACGCGTCGAGAGGAAGACAGAGGAGAGAGAGACAGAGAGAGAGAGGAAGCGGACATGAATTTGTTATGGATGGCACGCCGCACGCGCAGGCTCAACGGTGGCGGTCGGCCCACAAAGACGATGACACTGATTGGGCGCGTTTGGGCCTCTATATATATTGGGAAGATTGTGGGGACCATGGCAATGGCTTGAGTTGTGCGCACTCTACCAAAAATATGGTGCACCTATGGGGTCGGTTTGTATAGAGCCGAGCACTTTCAAATAAAGTCGAGAAATGTGGTTTTCATATTAGAAATCTTTGTGATAGCTTTAAAATATATTTTCATCTTCAATTATAATATTTAAAGCTTCAAAAATATTATAGATCTAGTTGATATATAAAAACTTGAAAACCTTGAAAATTGATGGTCAAAAAATACATTACAAGATACACTATTTTTAAAACTTGAAATCTATTTTTTCTCATGTCCATGCATCTTGATGTCGTGAAATGATCAATTTGAGAGTATTTGGGCATCAAAACAACCCCTTGTAATGAAATTTTTGAGGTGAGCTCCAATTTGATTATTTAAAGCCTCGACTTCCGTACGAACTTTTTCAAGTACGTATTCCAACGTATTTATTCCACTGCCTTCACTTGCAAGCCAGAATCAATCATGAGACCCCAGGTTATTATATGTGATTATATGATTAGGGATGGCGATGGGATGTGCGGCCTCGCCCAGCCCTAAAAAAAAGTAAGGCTTTAAGGCTTGAGCCGCAAACTGCAGCTGGAGGGCCTAGCTAGAGCCAGAGCCAGTGCCATCCCATTTGGTCTGGTTTGGCCTTTTTGTTTTTTTCTTTCATTTGTTTTTAGCCCGGCAAGACCCAGCCTGGCCTTAATAAGGCCTAAGCCAGGCCTAAGCCACCCCGTAAGGGCAAGGGCCGGGCTAGGCTAGGATTAGGGCTAGCCTGACCCTTAATTTTAGCCTTGCCCGGCCCGACCCATTCCCACTCTTATATATGACACAGTTGGAGAAATTTTCTTTGGCGTTTTTATTTTTCCCATTTGAATTAAGTTATTGGGTGAACATGGTGTATGTTTGCTCCCGTCGGTGAAAATCTAGATAGGACCTATTCAACTCAACAAGTCTATGAGAAATTGCACATGCACTATATAAAGCACAGGGAGTGGACATAGACTTTTAAAGTGTTTAAAAACCTAAAATCAATGTTTTATGGAATCACCTTTTTAAGGATTTTAAGGTGGATACCAAAATTTTTATGTAAAGAAAATCGGAGTTTTCGCTTGAGGAAGCAAATATATAATTCTCTCCCTCAGGATTGCTGTGCACGATCGAGATAATGGATCCATGATTAGAGTATTTCATGTTATTATTTCGTAGTCTTTCATCTGATTGTTTCCATGAGATTGATAATAAATAAATAAAAGATACGAGAGAGAGATAGTTTATCATTGTTATAAATTATTTATGTGACTTTTTTTTTTTGAGAGGGTTTTTATGTGACTTGTGTGTTAATAAGATATATAGTAGAAAGAACGGATTCATGTATGTCGGGTTAGAAATCTTATTTAGGTACATCCGAGAGAGAAAAACCGCACAATACTAAAAGGGCCCGATGCTGGTCCTGTCTAAGCAGGATTTCAAGATGGGTGGGCTAAAAACGATCCTAACCTTTGATATAGTATAAAATCACTGCTCTCAGAATTCGAACCCGTGCTCTTTTCCTAACTGCCCGAGCCTTTTACCATCTCAACAATACAATACTACTTCGTAATAATCAAACCATATTAGATGTTCCTGAGAGAGAAAGTCACTCATTATTACTTGTAACTGTTGTAAGGTTCCACTGGAGAGAGAAGCCACGTTTAGTTTAGATGCGAGAACAAACTAGCCCACCCCCACTAACACGGTTGCTTGCGTCAAAAGATTAGGGACACTTTTTAGATTTTAAAATTTTGGAGATGTAATCTCTTCGACCCCATAGAACATAAAAAAAAAGTTAAGAGATAAACCCTCTATAAGTTAGAAAAAATTAATGCCTTTAAATTGAATAAAGACCATCTAATTTTCAAGGGATAGACCTCACAAGACTCAAAATTCAAAAAATTTCTTTTAAAATAATCATCTAGTAATTTTTATATGATTTTCCAAGTTTTAAACTAGTGCTTTGATGAGGGAGTAGGTCCACAGTGGGCTCACACTATATGCGCCATTTAAGAATTAGGACCGTGGAGAAAATGGGGAAATTCCATCTACTTGCGACTCCTCATATCTCGTTGTTAAGGGCATATGATCCCGCATGATCACACTATACTAATCTATGGACAGAAGACTTGTTGAGGATGATTGTTTTGATTTAAAATTGAATAATGATCCTATGAAACCCTCCCACACTCATGTGTATAGGACTCCAAAGGATCACCATTAATTTGGCATAGATCTCTAAAAAAGTCAAGTCTCATATCCATTTGATAACTTTTTTAGAGATTTATGCCAAATTTAATGATCATCTTTTAAAGTCCTACACACATAGGTGTTGGAGGGTCTCATAAGATCATTACTCTTTAAAATTTTAAAAACATCCAAAAATCACTAGAAGATTATATTAAAATAAAAAAATAAATTTTAGGTTTTCTAACACTTAGAAATCATGCTTAAAAAATTGGACGTTTTCTATTTAATTTTGTGACATCATGTTTTCAGGCCCATTAAGAATGTGATTTAAAATTGTTTTATTAACATTGGCACATGTGTTGAGAAGGTTTTACCCCTACAATTTGAGATCCTAAAAATACTCCTAGGTTGGAATGTATCATAGAGTAAATGAACGGTATGCTCCCTCGGAAGCATGAAATATATGACACCCTGTTTGGTTCTAATTCATAAAAAATTAAAGCGAAAAGCATGCTTTCTTTCTTAAATAGGTTTCTGCAGGTAATGCGAATTCCCCTGGGATAAGATATGTTTGGATGTTAACGTGGCGATATTATCCCTCTCAAGGCCCATTGGTAAGAGAAGAAGTCGCTGGGTGGATTAAACGGCATTAAATGTAACCACCCTGTTCCAATAGAGAATTTTTTTTATTATTTTTTTATTTTTTATTTTGGATAATTTAGTTGGATTTTATTTTGGGTAATTTAGTTGGATGACGAGCTTTATCCGGTTTTTGAAATTATTAATGGTTTTTTAATTTATTTGATGAGAATAAAAGCTTAAACTTTTGCTGAGGCACAAATGATGCTACTACCCCAACCCAACCCCATTCTAGGTTTCAATAGAGAATTCAAAATGACACTGCACAATTTCAAAATACTACCCCGACCCAACCCCATTCTGGATTTCAATAGAGAATTCAAAATGACACTGCACAATTTCAAAATAGACGTGTATACCATAAATGAACGTGTATACCATAGTTTTAGAATGTTCATATACTACCGGGATGATCCAATCAATGAAAGATATATAAATTTTTTCTCCTTTCACTTTTTTATAATTCCTTTCACCTTTATTTTACTCTCTCTACCGAGACAATTCTTGATCTCTCTCTACCCGCCAAAGAACCCCACAGCATCTCTGTTCTCCATTGAACCTCTCTTTCTATCAACCCACCTAAGACGCCCACAACATCTCTCCTCTCTTCGACATAAACAGTTCTCTCTCTATTTTCCACCACCTATCCTCTATGTTTATGCAAATTCAAAAGTCCCTCCCTACAAATCATTCAAGAATCATTTTTCTTGGGTCAAAATCTTGAAAGTTGGATAAGGTGATGCAACACAATGTTTATAGTTTTTAATTTTAATTTTTCTCACCGATTAGAGCACTTACAAAGGTCTAATTGAGACTCACTTGAAATAAATAACTAAATAACAAAAAATATTTTTTACCTGTTGCCACTTATTACATCTTCTTTTATTCAATAAATAAAAGCAACATAATGCTTATGGAATAAGAAAACACAAGAAATAAAGAGACTGTAAAGCACCAAATAAAGATATTGGAAGATTACCTCAAGTAGACTCAATACACCCCATACCGGGTCTCTTGTACACAGAATCAATGGTCTATCTTAGATATACCAAGTATGGGAAAGCTAAGACTACAACCCTTTCACAACATGAGAGTATAGAACAATTAGGGTCGAGTCAAGGCCTCGATGCCCTAAGCAACTTATGTATGGGTGGGGCACCCCTCCCTCTTGAGCTTATCTTGGGCGTGCCACCTATTTTTTCTAATCTAAGAGAGATGAGCATAGAACAACTAGGATCGAGTCAATGCATCATTGCCTTAAGCAACTTATGTATGGGTTGAGTCTATCTTGGGACGTGCCGCCTAGTTTTTCTAATCTAAGAGAGATGAAAGAGATGAGCGAGAGAAGAGAAGAACCCTATGGTGTGGTGTGCCACCCTAGGAAAGAGAGAACATAGAGATGAGAGGTGTGGAGATTTAGAGTTGGAAGAGTCCCGATTTCTAGAGTTTCCAGGAGTTAGGGTTTTTTTATGGATAACCATCCTTATGGAGATTCAATCTAGATCATTGATTATAGGAAACCTATGGTGTGAGAGATCTAAGCTATCTATTCCTTAGATCAACCATCATGATTCAAAGAAAAATGTTATAACCTTATCATTCAGCTTCCTAAACATTATAATGAAAAATATTAGATAATGTCCTACTTCTCATATAATTCATACATATTTTTAAATATTCCAACTTCTTATACATCAAAATTTTCCATAATAAATATCTTGTTAATTGCCTTGGTTAACAAGATATAGATAATAGGAAAAAGATCTACCCACTAAGGGTGGCGTGATATCCATGAGGCTCCCAAGTGGCCCCCACACGCATATCTCATGTATTCCTATGGTGGGCGCACATGGACCCTCATATTATATATAATTTATGAAAATATAAAATTGAATTTTAAAATATGGGAAATAAATTTTATTTCTCTCTGAATATTTAAATACTGAAAAAATAATATCTCTTAATTTACAAATCATTTTTGCAAAAATAAAATATCTTGAGACTTATAAAAAGTCAAATAATCAATCTAAAAATTAATCATCAAAATAATTAAATCCAAATAATTTTGATGGGAATCGAATCCGTCTAGATCTAAGAATTATAATATCGTTGAAGCGCTCTATTTTCTTTTGTGGACTATAATCCACACAGTTCACATGACCCACAAACCTCTGGAGGGGTTCATGATTGAGCTACCAAAGTTAGTCAATAGGCAAGATGTCACAATCTTAGTCTATAGATTTTAGGTTCTCATCTAGGTACAAGTCCAATGTCATGATTTTAGGTTCTACTATAGAGACGAGTCCAAGGTCACACAGACCTGATGCAACCGCATCTTTATGGTATATAAAGGTAATCTCTTGCACGTGTGTATACTTCACTTTTAATAGTGACTCACTTTCTCAATACGACTATCATATGCACATGTTATGTGATGATTCAATGATGAGGCTTTAGCCCTCATCTTTAAAGGCTCACCATCACATACAAGGATCACATAGTCCCTTGTCTCACAAACCTGTGCAACTCTGACCTCATCAAGGGATGACCGATCAAACCCTCATTAGTTTTGTTCCATGCCCAGGCAATTGAGGTTTTATAACTCGACTGGCCTAATACATCAAGCCAAGTCTAAGTATTGGTAAATAACATTTACCAAATCTTGGCCCAGCAAGATCATACTGCCATTGAGTTTTTGTTCCACTATATCAAATATTTGAATACAAGTTGTTATAAGACATTTAATGGCCGTAGAAACCCAACAAAGCTCTAAAAACTCCTCTCTCTGACTATACAAGAAAAAATCAATATTGATGATCCTTTGCACACCCACCCCAACTTTCAAAATGCTAAAAACCCATCATATTGGTACGTGTGTGTGTAGCCATAGGACCTTTAAACATGTCATTTTTCTCTCTCTTATAATTTAATGCTTATCACTAAATGGAGAGGCTTCTTAGAGAGAGAAAGTGTCGTTATCTAACGGGCAGAAAATAACCACCCACCTCCCAGAATTATAGGGCTACGTTTATCAAAGATTTCAGTAACTCAGCCAAACGTTGGAGAACGACATCCTTCCATCCCTCTTAAAGAAGGGTTTCATGGCCATGGAGAGGAAGACCACAAAATTAATTTTGAATTCTCATTGATATGGGAAAATGCCTAATCTCTGCTATCCCAAGTCTCACGACGCTGCCAGTAATCCTGGGACAGGGTTCCATCTTTTCCCTAATAATCCAACATTGGTATCAGAGCGGGTTGTGGATGCATGGTGGGCGTATATCCTACTGTTCCCAGGTCCCTGTAATAATCCTAAAAAAAAAAAAAAAATTTGAGAGAGAGAAAAAAAACTTTTAATAAGTAATAGTCCATATGAGTATGATGGTCCTTAGGGACCATCACTATTTTCAAAAGCTTTTGCTTCAAGCTTTTCCTCACCTTTGCCGCGTTCATCAGTGGACGTGGGCTTTAAGCGTATACGAAGTAATATTACTGTTACAGATGTAACTTAATAAAAGAATATAATAAAGTGTCAAGAATTTAAATAGAAGAAGTAAGGACTCCCACCCTAAAAAATTTTGAGATCTCTCTCTAGTCGAAACGCAATGAGCTCTTTCTCTCTCTAGCCGAATTTTTATCAGAAGCTCCCTCTCAAATATTTTAAGAAAGTGACTTCATTATCTTGAAAAATAATTTGTTCTTTTTAAAAATGAAATGAAATAATTATTTCTGCTTATTATCATAAATTTTAAGCGTGATAAATTTTATGCGCAAGTGACCTCATTATTTTGAAAAATAATCTTTTTAATAAAATTATAATATTAGAAATTTTAAATGCTGTAAATTCTTAGAAATAAATTCATTTATTTATTTTTCTTGTCTATTGTTAGAAAATTTTAGAAATAAAATTATTAGAAATAAATGTGATATTTCTGCTGTAGTAAAATTGTGAGATTTCTTTCTACTGTTTTTGAATATTTAGACATTGTAAATTTCATGTGCAATAACTGCCTTATTATTTAAAAAAATTGATACTTTTGCAATTGATTATAGCATTGTTGTGAAATGTTTAATTGCGAATTGACATCTCATAAATTGTGATAATTTCGTGTTCTTGAAATTCTATAAGAGTTTTTTTCTATACATATTAAACTAGCAATTATGCTAGAATGTCTTTACGAATTGCTACTTTTCTAAATTTGAGCCCAAAATATTTGATTGGTTATTTTTGAAATGTTATTGAAAGTGACTGTTATTAATGGTTTCAGTGAAATTCATATTAATGATTTCAGTGGTACGTTGAGTACATGATACTGCTGCTTTCGAATGTTTAAAGAGATTTAGAAATACTTTAAGTATACAAGTGGACTCATCTGGTTCGCCGGTGAGCTTTAAGTGGGCCTATCTGGGAAGCAGGTAGGGATTAAGTGGACTCATCCGGTACGTCGGTGAGGTATAAGTGGATCTGCAGGGATTAAATGGACATGTCTGAGACGTCGATAGGGATTAAGTGGACCCATCAAGACGCTGATGGGGTACATAGGTGACCTACTTGAGATGCCAGTAGGGTAATTTGTGAAATCTTTTGAATTATACATCGCCGTTAAAATGTTATACGCATTTCAATTATTCGAATTATACTTAATTATGCATTTTTTTTTAAAGTGAAACTGTTAATGCATTTCTGTTAATAGATCTCATTTTTTAAAATATTGATATCTTTCAATCATGATTATTTTTAGGATTATGATGATCACTTACTGAGTACCCAAACTCATCAAATTATGGTAAACTTTGGAAGATACTGCAGTTGTGCTTAAACTTTCTTTTGTTACCTTGTAAGAATTTGCTACTGTAAATTTGTCCTATCAAGTGATGTATATATGTTTTGACTGTCACATCTCAAGAATATTAGTATTGTAAATTCTTGGGTTGTGACAGTCCCATTATTTATTTATTATTTGATTCTTGCTCTCTTCATATTATCTTCATGTTTAATTCGTATTCATCAATTATCTTATCTAACTTTGCAACCTAATTACGCAAAGACAGAGAGAAACAAATCACATATTTTTTTTCTCTCTTCGTCTTTTTTAATTTTTAATGCTAAATTTTTTTTTTTTTGCGTGCTACGGTATAAACAATATTTTTTTTTTTTGCGGCGAACTCTTAGAATAGAAGTCATTCTTGCCGGCTTAAAATAAAATTGGCTGCGAGTATTTTGTTCACATTGCAGCTTTGGGATAGAGCAAAGATAATTGTTGAGAGAGAAAAGTTGCTGTTAAAACATGGGGTTATTGAGAAAGAAAAGATACAGAGAAAAATTTGGTTCAGAAATACTCGCAACGAATTAGAGAGAGAGAAGTTAGTAGCAACAAATTGAGAGAGAACTTTTGTTGAAAAACAAAAGTCGCTGTTAACAATTGGTGAGAGAGAGAAAGAGCTAGCGCCGCAAAGATAATATTTTATTGTGAAAATTTTTACTTCATCCCTTCTCGACTTGATTGTTTCAAGCGAATTGATAAGCACGTAAGTCTCACTGTAGCGACCCTTACTGTAAATAACTTATGCTTGAAATTTCTAATTGATGATCACTGCAAATAACCTCTTCTTATCAAAAGTCTCACTGTAGCGATAAGCTAATTGATTATCTAGCAAAATTTGATTATCGCTGTTTTTCGTGTGCGCCCTGCAATCCGCGAGGGTAACCTTTATTCTCGATGGTAGATTACCTTACTGTTATATACTTTTTACTAACCATGGACGGCTGAAAATCAGTCGGCTTGCATCTTCTTTCTTTCATCTTTTTTTTGCTGAAAATTAGTGCATATTTTTTTTATTTTTAAAAATTATTATGCACACGTCAATTCTACTGGAGTAATCAATTGCATGCATTTTTTTGTGACCTATAATTTAGGGATTTTTGTTATATTTTATTGGCATAATAATTGTCATTGCATTGCATAATCATCCTATGGTTTGGTCTCTTTAAGTTATAAAATTTCATGATCTTGATTTTGTGAATATTTTTTTTGTGATTATGCAATGCAATATTTTTGGTGTCAAATATCATTGTAGACTCTCTCTTGTGCTAAAACATATTCACATATTTATGAAAACTATTCTTATGCAAGATTTGACATAATTGTAGTTGTTGCCTTACTTTATTAATTTTTTGTTGCATCACAGTAGTGCGAATATAAATTGTTCGAGAAAAGCTTTTTCTGAGGTTGCAGCTCATTGAGAGTCAACAAACTTATAGATTTAACTAGCAGACAACCTTTTTTTTAAACCCAATTAAATTTTTTGAACTTTTAGGTAATATCTACAAAATTTAAAATGGCATTTAGGCTAGTTATGTCAAAACTATACAAACTTGAAAAACTCAATAAGACCAATTTGAATATTCTTTTCCAAGACAAGGTAGATTATGTCTTAGAAACAGAACCACCTGTCTTAGAACCTAATATCAATGGTCAAGTGAGAAGACGACTTGACAAATGGTTAAAAGATGACTATGTTAAACTTTATGGAAGGTGATTTAATTAGAGTCTTTGAGGATCACGCTACAGCTCAAAGTATGATGGGTGCCATATCTGAAAAGTATGGGACCACTTCTGAGACCCATGTGCAATTATTATTAGAAAAATACAATTCTTGTAGAATGAAAAAATCAAACTTAGTGACCGAGCATGTTAATAAAATGACAGTGTTCGTAAAGGACCTTGTAGCAGCCGAGAATCCAGTCCCCGATCACATGCAAGTGTCGATTGTCCTTAACAGTCTCCTTCCATCTTGGGAGTCTGTTATAATTGCATTGAATCATTCTGCACAAAGGATAACAATGTCAAATCTTCTCATGCATCTCAGTATTGAAGCTGAGAGAAGAATGATGAAGAAGTCAAATGAGTTCCACTTTGCCCAAAGTTTACCTTTTTAGATCCCCAAAAAATCTTTCAATCATAAAAAAAAAAATAGGTTTAAGGAAAATGGTAGAAATTTTAAAAATCAAAAGAATAAGGTTTAGAAGACCTGTTTTTATTGTAAGGAAATTGGGCACATCAGACTTAATTGTCCTAAGCTAAAAAATAAAAATAAGAACCAGAATAACAACCTTACTCGAAATAATCAAAATAAGATAAATGACTTGATTTGCGTAGTCCTAGAATTAATAGTTGCCGATTATGACCTGAGAAATTGGTGGGTCGACTCAGCTTCCACTCGACATGTATTGAGGACTAAGGATGGATTCACATAATTGAAGGAGATTACATCCTGTAACCAGCGGATTTATATAGGAAATGACACCTACTACGATGTACTAGGTGTCGATACTTTCAAGCTGTGTGTACCAGGATAAACAAATCTCTTATTGACTGATACATTGTATGCGCCCAATATGAGGCGCAATTTGATTTCTGTCCCTAGGCTAGACAACAAGGGTTATGAACTAAGATTCAAGTCTGGTAGGGTTACCATTAAGAAGTATTCTAGAGCATTGGTGTACGGTACTAAAGTTGACAATTTATACCGATTGAATATTAATGAAAGTTCATCTCTTTCTGGTTATTTTGATGCATCTTTTGATACTTATGTATGTATGGATGATCCATATTTATGGCACATAAGATTAAGACATATAAATAAAAACAAAATAAATCAAATGGTTAAAAGAGGCTTGCACCTCAATTTAGGAGAAATTGTATTCAAAACATGCAAGCCATGTATTTCTGGTAAATTAACTAAGAGGCCTTTCCCTAAAAGGAAAAGATCTAATAAACTACTTAGTATTCTTCACTCTAATATATGTGACTCATTAAATGTAAAAAAACATAGAGGTATGGAATATTTCATAACGTTTATAGATGATTTTTCACGTTATGGATATGTATACCTAATTCGTAAGAAATCAGATGTATTGGAAACTTTTAAAGAATATAAAGCTGAGGTAGAAAATCAGATAGGTAGACGTATTAAAATTCTTCAAACAGATAGGGGAGGTGAATATTGCTCCGCCTTATTTACCAAATTTTGTAAAGAACATAATATAATTTACCAAACAACTATGTCATATCCACCACAACAAAATGGTATAACTGAAAGGAGAAATATAACTCTAATGGGCATGGTTAGGTCCATGATAAGCCATTCAAATTTATCACCTCATTTTTGGGGTGACGCTCTCAACACTGCAATGTATATTATTAATCGTGTCCCAACTAAATCTATAGACTTGACCCCATCTGAATTATGGACAGGTAGGAAACTTGACCTTACTATCTTGAAAGTTTGGGGTTCTTTGGCACATGTGCTTATAGCACCACAAATTAGAGATAAATTATAAAGTAAAACTATGAAATGCTATTTTATAGGTTATTCAGAATTTTTTAAGGGGTATAGATTCTATAACCATGATACTAGATCATTAGTAGAGAGTCGTGATGCTCATTTTTAGAAAATATAGATGATAAAAATATTTTAAATAAGCATGTTGACTTACATGAAATTAATAAAGATAAGAGTCTGGAAGACCCAGACTCCCTCTACATTTGGTGAGAATGATTCAATTGAACCGTGCATACCAGACAGACCTAAAATAACTAGAGCCCCACTTAAGACATTAAAAGAATTTTATGTATTTACGAATGAAGATAATTATTCTTCAATGAGTGAAAATATAATAGATGAACCTCGAAGCTACAGTGAAGTTATTAGCTCACATGACTCAACTGAGTAGACTCAAGCCATAGATGATGAACTTGATTCTATTGAAAGAAATCAAGTTTGGGAGTTGGTTGACCTCCGGAAAGATAGAATAACCATTGGTTGCAAATGGGTCCTAAAGAAAAAACTTAATGCAAATGGATCCATTGATAAATATAAAGTTAGGTTGGTAGTTAAAGGATTTACCCAAAAGGAGGGCATATATTATGTAGAAATTTATTCTCCAATAGTCAAATTTTCATCTATTAGGATCATCCTTACATTAGTTGTATATTATGATCTAGAATTATTTCAGATGGATGTCAAAACAGCTTTCTTAAATGGAGAATTAAAAGAAGATATATAAATGAAACAACCAGAAAGATATGTAATTAAAGGTCAAGAAGACAAAATATATAAAATTAAGAAATCTTTATATGGTCTAAATCAGTCTTTGAGGCAATGATACTTTACTTTTCATAATGCAATCACTAATATATGTCTGGAATAGTGAGAGCAATTTTGTTATATTGTCACTATATGTGGATGATATTTTGATAACCAGTAATGATATTGGCATGATTAACCATACCAAATCATGACTAAGTTCCCACTTTGAGATGAAAGATATGGGAGAAGCCTTATATATATATATATATATATATATATATATATATATATATATATATATATATATATATATATATATATATATATATATATATATATATATATATATATTAGGCATTAAAATAACAAGAGATAGAAGTTCAAGACTTCTATGTTTATCTCAAAAAAATTATTTAAAGTGTTTTAAAGAGATTTAAGATGGAAAATTGTAAGCCCATAGAAACACCAGTTTGTAAAGGCTTAAAATTGTCAAAAAAAATATGTCCATTAAATAATAGTGTTAAAGCTGAAATGGAAAGAATTTCATATGCTCAAGCTGTAGGATGCATAAATTATTTAATGTTGTGTGCAAGACCTGATTTGAGTCATGCATATAGCCTTGTAAGTAGATTTCAGAGTAATCCTGGGATGACTTATTGGCAAGCCATAAAAAAAGATACTAAGATATATTCAGAAAATTAAAAATTACAAGTTGTGCTACCAAGCTGACAGCTTAGAGGTTATTGGGTACTCTGATGCGATTTTGCAAAAGACCTAGATGACAGAAAATCAACCTCAAGAATTGTATTCTTCTTTGGAGGTAGATGTGCTAGCAAGAAACGTGGTTGTATAGCTCGGTATGCTATGAAAGCCGAGTATATTACTTGTAGTATTGCTACAACTTATGCCTTCTAGATTAAACGCTTCATAAATGATTTGAAGCTGGATATAGCTGACAAACCTGTTAAATTTTTTTGTGATAATCAAGCTGCAATTTCATCAACTAGAAATAGAACTTATAGTTCCAAGGGTGAGCACATTGAACTTGATTATCATTATATTTATGATATTATTAGAAAGAATGAAATAACTGCAAGTTATTTGCCATCTTTAGATATGATTGCAGACCCTTTAACAAAGGGATTGAGTGCAGAAATATTATCAAAGCATGTAGCTTTGATGAGACTTAGAAATATTTAAGTCTGAAACTCACAAATTGGATATTTTTTTTTTGTCTTGGTCATGTGAGGAAAAGCCACATTAGCGTCAAAATCCCATGACATGACTTTGGATACTTTTTGTTATGAGATGTATAACCGTACTAGCGTGAAAGCCTTAAGACAAAAATATGCTCCTAAATGTTAAACTCATTAAGAGGTAAAGACTTTATGATATTTCAATATATCTGGCTCTCATGGCTAAGTGAGAGATGTTGGTGTGTGTGTGTGTGGCCATGAGGCCTTTAAACGTGCCATTTTTCTCACTTTTATAATTTAGTACTTATCACTAAAATAGGGAGGCTTCTAAGAGAGAGAAAGTGTCCTTATCTAACGAGCAGAAAATAACCATCGACCTCTCAAGATTACAGGGCCACGTTTCTCAGATATTTCAAGAACTCAACCAAACTTTGGAGAACGACCTCATTCCATTCCTCTTTAAGAAGGGTTTCATGGCTATGCAGAGGAAGACCACATAATCAATTTTGAGTTCTCATTGTTCTGAGAAAGGACCTGATCTTTACGATCCCAAGTCTCACGACGCTACCAGTAATACTGGGACAGGGTTCCATCTCTTCCCTAATAATCCAACAAATCAAAACAAAAAGACCACCAAAAACCCATTAAACTAGAACATCTCACACCCTTAAGGCCCTGAAAATGAGAAACCCCCCTCTCTACCTTTTATCTCATTAGCTTGGCTATTTGTGGGTATTTCTCCATATGAATTTCTTAGAGACAAACTTATAATAGTTGTGAGCATTGAGCGAAGAGTTTCTATGCCCTTATTGCCAACAAGATTCAAAAGAGGGGCATCGAATTGTGTGAGAGAGAGAGAGAGAGAGAGAGAGAGAGAGAGAGAGAGAGAGAGAGAGAGAGAGAGAGAGAGAGATAGAGATAGAGAGAGAGAGAGAGAGATAGATAGATAGATAGATAGATAGATAGATTGGAATGAGGAAGATAAAACCATTTCCTAAAAAAAA